>NC_142936.1:9097443-9099943 GCF_046866305.1 Octopus bimaculoides
CATCATGAAGAACTGTTTTTTTTAAATATTTTTTGAGTATGAGAAGAATACAAGACTAATATTCTTTGTAACTTCATTCATTTCCTCTCTAAACTTATAAGATTTTTTTTTTAATTATTATCAACTGTAAAAAAATAAGAAATAAAGTAAGGAAAAACTACATTGGTGTATATTATCTATTATCAGTTTATATTTTACTCTGTTGAAATTTATTATTGTTTTATTTTTTCTTTGAGTTTTACTTCATTATTTTTTTTTTCTCTAAAACTCACATATCACCTCGTGTAGCATTGTTATTTTGAACGGAACTGATACAAATATATTAACACAATTTTATAATTTTAAACGCAAGCTAACAATTACAAGTTGCAGTGATGCATGTGTGCAACCTTAATAGATAATTGAATTTTAAAAAAATAGATTGAGCATACCATTATTTGTTTCTTTAATTTAAAGAATTTTTTTTTTTTTTGAATTCCATAAAGGTAAATAAATTTTGTAAAATTCAGCAAAATTACATATTTCTCTCAATAAAAGAATTGACTATAAACCTGAATACATTAAGAAAAAAACATACATAAAACATACATAAACACATGTGCAAATACACACACATGCATGCACACTCACATATACGTACACACATGTACACATGCATACATACACATGCATGCACATGCACACACATACATATGTGCACACACATACATATGTGCACATACACAAACACTCACAGACATAAAATCCAAGTTTTATTTGCTTCATTCATGGAGGAGAAAATGTAATTTTCTGAATTTTATACAAATTTTCTCTCCTGGAATTTGAAAAAACAAACTTATGGCACGGTTAATTTATTTTTTATTCACTGATCTATTAAGGTTGTATATGCGTTTTCATCCTTTACACCTCATCTGTATAGCTTCAAACTTTTGTCTTGTATTTAAAATCATAAAATTGTATGAAGTGCATTGGCATGTAACTCTAACTCTTGGAATCATTGTAGCTCTTCATAAGTGAAAAAAACCATGTATCTCTCCGACAGCAAGACCCATGTTCCTGCCCCTCTATTATATTTTAACCTCTCATCGCCTGATATAAAGCCTCTGAACTCAATACTGCTCCTCATCTCAACTGAAGGATCTTACTTTGCAAGTTATTAGGTGACCTCACTGGTGCAGGTGCCACATTGTAAAGTGTGGTTGGCACTAGGAAAGGTATCCAGTTGTAGAAACCATGCTGAAACAGATATTGGAGCATTGGTGCTGTCCTCTGGTTCTCTAGCCCCTATCAAACCGCCCAACCCATGCCAGCATGGAAAACAGGTGTTAAATGATGGTGGTGGTGGTGATGGTAATGATGGTGATGATGACAATGAGGATGATGATGATAATGATGATGATGGTGGTGGTGGTGACGATGATGGTGATGATGGTGACGATGATGATAACGACAACAATGATGAGATGATGATGATGGTGGTGGTGAAGATGAAGGCAATGATGGTGGTGATGTTGATGGTGGTAATGATGATGATGATGATGACAATGATGATGATGATGGTGGTGATGATGATGGCGATGGTGGTGGTGATGATGAAGATGATGGCGTTGATATGATGGTAATGATGGTGGTGGTGATGATGCTGACAATGATGATGTTGCTGATGATGATGATGAAGTGCAGGTGCTATGAGTTATTTCCCTTAGGTGTCCCCCAAAAATTAGTTATATGAGGTAGATACAAAGATCCCTTCCACAGGCCGCATTATGTCACGAGGTTTCCAGACATGAGTTCTACTCACGTGTCAAGTTTCATCAAAATCAGTAAAACGATGTAGGAGGAGTTAGCTAACAATGCCACAAACAAACACACACTGATTTTCCACATATGTAGTAGATATATATATATATATATATATATCAGATACACATTATCTTTACAAAGTATATCTGAAATCGTCTCAATATCAAAAGCAATTCACAAAAGTGCTCAACAAAAACTATTAAGTATTTATAGGTATCTTGGGGCTATGACATTTTATAATAGGAGTGAAATGCTGGAAGAAAAATCCAACATGCCATATTATATTTAATATTTCAAATACTATATAAATATGACACTTCATAAAATACACACACACACACACATACAATGCATATACACACACAAACACATATACATACAATGCATATATACACACAATGCACACATGCACACACACACACACACACACACAAACACAAACATACATACAATGCATATATAAGCACAATAAATGCACACACACACACACACACACTCATAACTTTGATTTTAAAACTTAAATTACTTTTAAAATAGAAAGTAACTTTTGAACCTCACTGTTTTGTGTGTGTGTGTGTGTGTGTGTGCGTGTGTTTGCATGTCTGTGCACATGCATGCATGCACGCACATGTGATTGTGTGTGTGTATTACACTTGATAATGTTTTCTTTATCTAAATTTTGTTGTGCGCGTGTGTG
>NC_142936.1:9104943-9122443 GCF_046866305.1 Octopus bimaculoides
TGGGATGAAGTACTGAAGGCCATTCTTAGAACACTGAACCTTAAGAAGGAGATGACAGAAGACTAAGATCTGTGGAGCATTGCTGTACCCAGGAAGACTCACCTGCCATAACAGAATTGATATCCTAAAACCAAAGTGCCATGTAAAAAATATTGATGTTGGTGCCACATAAAAATCACTGATGCTGGTGCTATGTAAAACACACCGGTGATGGGGTTGCGTAAAAAGCACCCAGCACACAGTGTAAAGTGGTTGGCATTAAGAAGGGCATCCAGCTATAGAAACCATGCCAAAACACACCATGGAAGCTGGTGCTGTCTCTGGTCTTGCCAGTTCCTGCCACGCTAGCAAACCCATGCACAAATTGTTAACGATGATGATGATATTTATATACAGGTTTGACTGATTTTGATCTCGCACTCAGTGCTTGAGCATCTGTAGCTGATGATGTGCAACTTATGCTGAAATCACATCATACAACAGTTCCATCTACCAGTGTCGGTGAAATTTCGTCTGCCAATATATTCTGTGCTTTATTAATATTTGAAGTCTATATGAAGTTTCTCAGAATGATTGCTGCAACCTATGGTATTCTTAACAACACATCCAAGCAAAGTAGGATGTGCAAATTAAAACAAATATATATATATATATATATATATATATATATATATATATATATATATATATATATATATATATATATATGCATACACATATACGTATGTGTGTGTATGTATGTACATATATATATATATATATATATATATATATATATAGATAGTGAAAAATTTATAACATTTAATATACATGGGATTTGAATGCAAGCTACTATTAGTTTCATGCCTTTGAAAATGGCCAGACAATGGCCAGACAAATTTGTATAGCTTGCCTTGTATTTATTATCAGCCAATCAATCAGACTTAATTTGTGTCTGAATGATTGCCTAAAACATTCAATATAAGTTTGTCTTTTGCTGATAAAGTTTGCCTTTATGCAATATAAGTTTGTCTGACTATTGTATATTTAGAGGCACAAAACCTATAGTCGATCGCATTTAAATCCTGTGTATATTAAATGATATATATATATATATATATATATATATATATATATATATATATATATATATATATATATATATATATATATATATATATATATATATATATATATAGGGATGAATAGAGAGAGAGAGGAATAAAAAGAGTAGATGGATGGACAGGTACATACATTAACACACACATACACATATATGACCAACATATATGTATCAATATACTTCTGTAATTCGCTTCCTTGTGTATTCGTGTATCATATGACTAATCACTTGAACAAATTTCAATATATTTTATAGCCTTTTCTTTCTTTTCTCCATCTTTTCTTTCTTTATTCTTTTTTTTTTGCAGTTGCACAAACATTGGCTAAATGTATTTGTGCAGATAATAACATGAATGTGCAAATATATATATATATATATATATATATGTGTGTGTGTGTGTGTATATATATGTGTATGTGTATATGTGTGTATCTATATATATATATATATATATATATATATATATATATATATATATATATACATATGTGCATATATATGTGCATGTATATATGCGTGTATATATGCATACATATACATATATACATGCCTGTACTTATATAGAAATGTGCTTATGAATCTGTTAATGTTTGTAACTTTCAAAAGCTACTTGTCTATCGCTAATGTAAGAGCATCAAGTCACACATACTTTTTAAGGGATGTTTTTGTCCTTTTTCTTGTTTGTAATGTCTACTTGTTATACATACATAGGTGCAGGAGTGGCTGTGTGGTAAGTAGCTTGCTTACCAACCACACGGTTTCGGGTTCAATCCCACTGCATGGCACCTTGGGCAAATGTCTTCTACTATAGCCTTGTGAGCGTATTTGGTAGACGGAAACTGAAAGAATCCTGTTGCATATATATATGTGTGTGTGTGTGTGTGTGTGTGTGTGTGTGTGTGTGTCTGTGTTTGTCGCTTCACAACTGATGTTGATGTGTACATGTCCCTATAACTTAGCAGTTCGGCAAAAAAAAGACCAATAGAATTTTGGGGGAGGGGGCCAGTCGATTAGATCGACCCCAGTATGCAACTGGTACTTATTTTATCAACACTGAAAGGATGAAAGGAAAAAATCAACCTTGATGGAATTTGAACTCAGGACGTAATAACAGACAAAATACAACTAAGCATTTCACCCAGTGTGCTAACGATTCTGCCAGCTCACCACCTTTGGCTGATTACATTGATGCCAATGCTTGACTGGTACTCATTTGATTGACCCCGCAAAAGGACGAAAGGTAGAGTCAACATCGGTGGAATTTGAGCTCAGAACGTGAAGATAGATGAAATGCTGCTGTGCATTTTGCACAGCATGCTCATGATCCTGCTGGTTCAGCACTTTAACAGATTTGTACATCTTAACAAATATATATACTAAGCTTCATTTTTCCTGATATAACCACATAGATATGTATAGAGTAGCACATGCAATCTGTACATTAGTACACACGCACACAGTGGAAGAAGCAAAGTTTTGATGTGACTAGCTCATTTTAAGATCATTTAATACACTTTAATTCTTTTATATCTTCTAGTTTGTTGACTGTGGCCAAAATGGATCACTGCCATTAACATGTCTACACTCGACAAAGAAATTCTTCTTCGTAAGTTTAAAAAAATCTTGGTATACTAGAAGAAGTATTAAAACAATATGGAGTATTATTATAACATGCAATATTATGTCTCCTATTTTTGCATTTTTTAGTATTGTGTTGCTCTGTTTCTAAAATAAGATACATCCCCACAGGACTCTCAAAGTCTATCTGGAATTTAAAGGATGATAACATCACAATTATAAAATTGATCAATCCATTACAGAACATGCGACTCCTTATATTAATGGTACCATACATTGTGGTTTTTGTCTTGCAGGGAAGTATAATATCCTATTAGAGCTTTTTGCAATTTTGAACAAAAGTTTAGAATGGATAAATTCTTACAAATACTTCTACCAATATTCATTTAAGAATTTCCATCTATCAAATGGTTAACATAACTTGCTTCCCAAATTATGGATTCATGATATGTTGAAAGATCTTCACATATTAAAAGCACATCCAGTTTTTCGACAGCACTAAAACTTATTCACAAGAGTTACCTCTCTTAGTTTTGTGTGTTTTACATATATGATACTCAAGACATGAAAATATGTTTTAGCATGTGACAAGGTACATATAATAATTGAATTGGTGAATGTATAATGCATTCCATAATGAGTTTTGTTTTTGTTAATCAATCAAATCTTAATGACTAATCATATCTTCATGCATTACAAATATTTTTGCTTATGTATTGTCATGCTACTTCTTTTCTTTAATCATTTGAATAATTGGCATTGTGAAACTCAGAGTTTCATGAACAATTCATGAAGATTCAACTTCTGATAGTAATTATGATGATGATGAAAATACTATGTCTATATTACACATACTCATACACACAGCATATATATACATGAATATGTATGTGTGAATTTACACATACACACATATATACATATAAGGAGGGAGCAAAAGAGAGAGAGAGAAAGACATACATATATACATACATATATTGACAAATTGATAAACTGATATATATATATATATATAAATATATATATATATATATGTATGTGTGTGGCTGTGTGTGTGTGTATATATATATATATATGTATATATATATCTATATATATATATATATATATATATATATATATATATAAATGTGTGTCTATGTATAATCTTGTAAAATCTCTCCTTTTCCCCCTCTCTTCATCTCTCTGTCTTTATGTGCATATATATATATATATATATATATATATATATATATATATATATATATATATATATATATATATATATATGTATGTATATACATGCACGCATACACTATTCTATTAGTATGTATATGTGTGAGGGCGTGTTTTATGGTTGGCTAATTCCTAAAAGAATCTTCACTACCAAAGATCACCAGACCTTAGCTTACCTAATTTCATTTTTGCCATTTCCTCTTAAGGCATTCTGTTTATTCCATTTTATTCCAGCCATTTCTGCTCTCCCTCTGCGCCACTTCACCTCTACATTCCATTAGAGTGTCACACTTAATGCTCCACACCCCTCAGTTCATTTGATGGTCTACTCTCAGTCGTACAGTAGCTTAATAGTAAAAAAACAACAACAACTATAACAACAACAGCAGCAACAATAACAACAATCAGAAGAAATGGTAAATATCTACAATGTTGACAATTACAACGCCAACAACAATAGCCAGAACAACAACAGTTACTACAACAATAGCACTAAAAAACCCAACACCACCACTACCACCACTGCTCGTACCACCATCCCTACCAACACCACCATCACTGCTACCACCACCACTATTACCACCACTGCCACCACCACCACTACCACCACAACTACCACCATCACTATCACCACCACCACCACCACAACAACAACAACAGCAACTACTACTACTACTACTACTACTACTGCTGCTGCTGCTACTACTACTACTACTACTACTACTGCTACTGCTACTGCTACAGTTACATCAGCAGCTTCTATGACAATGTTCCCACAACAATGTAAATCTGTTGTGTTACAACAATATTGACAACAACGAAAACATAAGCAAAAACAAACAAAAACGAATTCAACGGAAACAACAACAACAACAACATCAACAACCATAAAAGCTATGCTAACAACAACAACAACAACAACAACAAAGGCAACAAAATATAACAAGAACAACTGCTGCTACCAAGATTGACAACGGTAATAGCAATAATAAAAATGAAAAAAAAATAATTTTAAATGTACACGTCCACCAAAGTAGCTATAAAATAAAACAACATCAAGAAGACCAACAACAACAACAACAACAACAGCAAAAGCACAGAACTAGTGGTGTTGATGAAGGATGGCAGAGGTGGTGGCGGTGGTGGTGCTGGTGGCGGTGGTGGTGGTGATGATGGCGGCGGTGACGGTGTTGGTGGTGGTGGCGATGATGGTGGCGGCAGTGGCAGTGATGGTAATGGTGGTGGTGGTGATTGTGGTGGTGGTGGTGATTGTGGTGGTGGTGATGATGGTGATAGTAGTGGTGGTAGTGGTGGTGGTGATGATGGTGGTGATGGTAATGGTGGTGGTGGTTGTTGTTGTGGTGGTGGTAATGGTGGCGGTGGAGGTGGTGGTTGTGTTAGTCGTGATGGTAGTAGTGGTGGTATTAGATTACTAGTGGGATGGTAGTGGCAGTGGTGGTAGTAGTAGTAGTGGTGGGGTAATAGTGGCAGTGGTGGTAGTACTGGTGGTGATGGTGGTTGCAGCAGTGATAGTAGAGGTGGTGGTGGCAGTGGTATTAGTCGCAGTGGTGGTGGTGTTAGCAGCATTTGTTACTGATGATGGCAGCTGTGATAGCAAAAGGAGTGGTGGTGTTGATGGTGATGGCCATGGTGATAGTGGAAGTAATAGCTGTGGTGGTGGTCGTAGTGGTGGTGGTGTTTAGGATAAGGAAATCAGTTGTGGTAAAAGTGATGGTAGTGGTATCGGCAGCGGTGATAGTGTCAGTAGCGATGTTGTTGTTATTGTTCTAATTTAGCCCCTTTTCCATGGCAACCCTGATTGAATAGACCTGTGATCAAAGACATTCCATCCGTAACTATGTGAGCCTTTTCCGGGTGTTTTTGCTTTGCTTTTTTTTTTGGCGGGGGGGGGGTGTTTTTTATTATGAGAGTCAACTGCATTGTGCAACGAATCCTTCTGTTTTCTAAGACAGAAGCAAGGTGGGGGTGTGGTGGGAGGTGGGAACGTGAGAGATTTTTGACTACTAACTTTAGCAGATCCAGTGACTACATAGTGGCTGTGATGTGGTGAGTGGTGGTGAAGGTGGTGGTGATAGTAGTGGTGGTAGTGTTGTGGTGGTGGCGGTAGTGACGGCGGCAGCAGTGGAAGTGGTGGTGGCGGCAGCGTGGTGGTGGTGGTGTGGTGGTGGTGGCAGCGGTGGTGGTGGTGGCAGCGGTGGTGGAGGCGGCAGCAGCAGTTGAAGCGGCGGTGTGATGGTAGTGTTGGTGTTGTTGTTGTTGTTGTTGGTGGTGGTGGTGGTGGAGTGGGCAATCAGCTTCCCTGGGTTAATAGTGGTGGTAGTGGTAGTGGTGGTGGTGAGGTGGTGGTGGTGATCCTGGAGTGGGCAATCAGCTTCCCTGGGTTAAATATAGATATTGCTAGTGATGATGATGGTGATGATGGATGGATGGTGGCGGTCATGGTGATGGAAAGCGTAGTAATATTGATGTTACCTATGACATTTGGTTGTTTGATCAGTTGAACAGCTTATTCGTTGAGTTACTCATTTTCAATTTTAATATAAGTCAACATTTTCGCTAATATAATCCCTGTTAAGAGTTTTAAATTTTGACACATTCCACTCAACTTTATGACCAATTTCTTCCAAATTATTGCTTCAGTTACTCCAAAACTGATTGCAATTAGTCAAAGAGAAAAAGTAACAACTTGAAAATGTACAATTCCATAATTTTTACTGTGAAATGTGAAATTTTAGCATTGTTCGCCAACTCAGAACAAGTAAAATATTCTTAGAATTATTCAACTTTTTTGCATTGAAACCGATTCAAATATTTTTAAAATAGATCCTACATTTAAAATAAATAATTTCTTGTGTTATTTGATATTCAAAAATCAACATTTTCACTAAAGCCGAACCTGTTAGAATTTTAAAAATTTCTTACATTCCATTCAAATTTTATGACCAATTTCTCCAGAATTATTGAATTGGTTGCTCTAAAGCTAGCAGTAATAGTTTTAGAAAGATATTGTGCACCTGTTAGACTAAAAATTTTTCAAATTCTCACATAATTTCTATAGTACAAGTAGAACCCATTGCACTGGTGAATGTTTGACCATTGTCATCCAACTGAGGAAGCATCAAATATCTTGGGAATTATTCATTGTTGCTTGGAAACAAGTTAGATGTTTTATTATTACATTCTATAATTTTAGGAATATATAATTTTTAATTTAAAAAAAATTTTAAATATGAATAGTTAATGTTTTCCAGTTCTATATTTAAGAGATGAGGAATTATGTACATTATTTACATTCGACGGATATTTGTCCTCATCTTGTTTGTTGTTAACACGTTTCAGCTGATATACCCTCCAGCCTTCATCAAGTGTCTTGGGGAAAATTTGAACCTGGGTTCTCATTCCTAAGGTATTTTTCAATGTTATTCTTCTTCTTATTTTTATTATTATTATTATCAGTACCGCCTGACTGGCCCTTGTGCCGATGGCATGTAAAAGCACCCACTACACTCTCAGAGTGGTTGGCATTAGGAAGGGCATCCAGCTGTAGAAACTCTGCTAGATCAGATTGGAGCCTGGTGCAGCCTTTTGGCTTGCCAATCATCAGTCAAATCGTGGAAGGTGGACATTAAATGTTGATGATGATGATTATTATTATTATTGTTCAGGTCACTGCTTGGAATCGAACTTGGAATCTTGGGGTTAGTAGCCCGCACTCTTAACCACGGGCATATGGCATAGTGGTTAAGAGCTACTAACCCCAAGATTCCAAGTTCGATTCCAAGCAGTGACCTGAACAATAATAATAATAATAACATCGAAAAATACCTTAGGAATGAGAACCCAGGTTCGAAATTTCCCCAAGACACCTGATGAAGGCTGGAGGGTATACCAGCCGAAACATTGTTAACAACAAACAAGGTGAGGACAAATATCCGTCAAATATAAATAACGTAAATAATGTAAATAATGTTAATGTTTTTATTAATGCCATACTTGTATAGCAACTGTACTGGTATCACATAGAAAAGCATTCATGCTGCTGTCAAGTATAAAGTGCTGGTGATGCTACCTGCAAGTTTCATTAAATACCGTTCACAACTTTGTGAGTTATTTTACAGAGAGACGGACAGACAGACAGACAAACCAATGCCGATGAAAACATAACCTCCTTCCTTGGCAGAGGTAATGATGATGAGGAGGATGACATAAAAATACTGGTTATTTAGTGAGTGTATGCATAGGCCCCAACTTAAAAACTAAAGCATCAAATGAGCTAAAGAACATCAAATCTCTTTTAGAATTAAGCAGACTGTGAGAGTAATTCTGTTGGTAGTGTATATGACTCAAATAAAAATGAAATTCTAGTTAATTCATACCTATTAAAAATTTATACCAAGAAACTGAGAATAAACGTTACTTGTCAGCACAAATCAATAATAAATTGATCAAATTCAAATTAGATACTTGTGCCACGAGAGCCTTGATTAATTTAAATATATACAAAATTATCAAGTCCACCACCATTAAAATCCATATCAATAAAACTAAATACTTACAGTAATTCAAATATTTCAGTTAAAATAAAACTCCTATTAAATATTAAAATTGTTACTAAACAACCAGAAAATTTAGAAGATACTGTAATTGATTCTGAGATGGGTGTGAATTTATTTGGAATGAACTGGTTTATTTGGAATGAATCTATTTAATATGTTGCTGTTGTTGTTGTTGTGATCTAGGCTTAATAATGTTACTGACATTGTTAATAATGTTAATTCAACCAATCTGAATATTATTAAAAATAAGACTGAGGACTTATGCACTCATAAGTCCAAAGCATCTCTCCTGGATTAGGATATGGCACGAAATGGAAGACACAATTTGGATATGTCTAGGCACAGGCATGGCCGTGTGGTAAGAAGTTTGCTTCCCAAGTGACATGGCTCCGGGTTCAGTCTCACTGAGTAGTCCCTTGGGCAAGTGCCTTCTACTATAGTCTCAGACCAATCAAAGTCTTGTGAGTGGATTTGGTAGATGGAAACTGAAAGCCCAGCATGTGTGTGTATATGTGTGTGTATGTGTTTTCCTCATCCCCACTTGATAACCAGTGTTAACCCTTTCGATACCAACCTGGCTAAAACCAACCACCTCTGGCTCTGTCATACAAATGTCTTGTTTTCATAAGTTTTGAATTAAAATCTTCCACCAAACCTTAGTCACAATTAATGTTCCTAACACCAGCTTAATGATAACTAAGTTATTCTACTAAATTCTTTGTTATAGTTAAAATTAATTGAAAGAAATGTAAAGCATCTCAACAGAAATATGGTAACAAAATGATTAAAATATATAATAGAGAAACAATTCTTAACCCTTTTGATACCAACCCAGCTAAAACTGGAATTGAGGTTATTTCATGGCAAATAAGTCGAAAGGTAAGCTACTATAAATTGGCACGAACTTTCCGGACAACCCAATATAATACAGAATGTTGTATGTGACTTTTAACTGAGAATGTACCTTAAGAAGGTAAAAATATAAAACAAAGCTCTATAGTCCAACTTACGATCAAATTGACTTATGACCAGTCAGTTAGAATTAATTGTGGTCGTAAGTCGACAATGACCTGTATTTATTTTATCAACATCGAGAGGATGAAAGGCAAAAATGACCCTGGTGACATTTGAACTTAGAACATAATGCTGGAAGAAATTCTGCTGAGCATTTTTTTGGTACGCTAATGATTCTTCCAGCTCACTGCTTTCCAATTATGATATATTATTACATAAATTAAAGTGTGAATAATACTTCAGCGTAATTGATTTAAAACACTCGTATTTAGAAATCAAAGAATCAAAAAAATTACTTGTGATTAATATGCTTTTTGTACTTTACAAATATGAATGCCATTTGGAATTTTTTGCATTGCCTGCCATATTTTAATGCATGGCATATATAGAAGATACCGTTGTGACTAGAAGAACCAATGAAGGACATTTGAATAACTTGGGATTAATGTTTAAATAGTTACAAGATTATGGTTCAAAATGTCATAAAGAATAATGTGAATTTTTTTTTACAAAGAAGTTAAATATCTCAACTATACCATTAGTGCATCTGGGGAAAAGATTATCTGGGAAGAATGGTGATGCTATTAATAGGAAGAATGGTGAAGCTATTACAACATTAGCAATTCAAAAATAATAATAAAAAAAAGATGTGAATGAGGTATTAGCATTTGTTTCAAAATTCCAATAATATTGCACATTCATGAAAAAAAATGGCAAATCTTTCAACACCTTTGTATTATTCAACAAAACAAAAAAAAAAAAAACAAAAACGAAAGAAAGAAAAAGACAACAGTATTCAAATGATCACATGATTGTCAATGGAGTCTTAATGAGTTGAGATGATAAGTGATTGAGGCTAGAGAACAAACACATTACAATGAAAATTTACCATTAATTTTTGCAGTAAATGTGTCCTTAGTTGGTGTTGGGGAAGTTCTGTAACAATGTGAAAATGAAGATCAATGTCTATTAGTTTGTGTGTCAAAAACACTGAATTCACTTCAATAACAATATCCACAAATAGATAAGAAGGGATTACCTGTTATAAAAATTCAATCAGTCCTTCTATGGACGACATTTTTAGTTAATCTCCAATTGCAAGGCACAAATACACATATTCTCTGTGCATCGGTGCTTAAATCTCAACAAGAGTGGTGTCGTAGTTATGTTATAGGCATCATACAAATTATACAAGTGGAGGCGCAATGGCCCAGTGGTTAGGGCAGCGGACTCGCGGTCATAGGATTGCGGTTTCGATTCTCAGACCGGGCGTTGAGTGTTTATTGAGCGAAAAACACCTAAAGCTCCACGAGGCTTCAGCAGGGGATGGTGGCGAACCTTGCTGTACTCTTTCACCACAATTTTTCTCTCACTCTCACTTCCTGTTTCTGTTGTGCCTGTAATTCAAAGGGTCAGCCTTGTCACACTGTGTCACGCTGAATATCCCCGAGAACTATGTTAAGGGTACACGTGTCTGTGGAGTGCTGAGCCACTTGCACATTAATTTCACGAGCAGGCTGTTCCGTTGATCGGATCAACTGGAACCCTCGACGCCATAAGCGACGGAGTGTCAACAACAACAACAAATAATACAATTTGATATAAAGATTCAAGTTAACTTCTAAAGCCTTCCAGTTGAGCCTGATTTAAATCCAAGTATAAACTACTTGGATTTAAAATATATCAAATTATTGAGGAAAGTCTTGGTGGAACGTTGCTTATTGCTTTACAAGTTGACTTAGCCATGAAATCTTGTATCAATATTATTTGAATTAAGAAATTTGTCAACAAGGAGTTGCCAGAAAACTTAAATATTGAAGATGAACATCCAAGAGAATATTGGAAAAAGAGTGACTCAATACATTTTCCTGGAAATTTATTAATTTTGTAGTTGAATTTTTTTAAGATTATTTATTCCTAAAATATTGCAAAATATAACTTTGTCTTCAATGTATATACAAGCAGATATTGATGTGATGCTAAAATCATATCTAGCATGTCAATCTGTTGCTTACGCTCTTGATAAAAAATATAGTAAATGTCAAAAAAGAAAGGAAAAAACATTTGGACCTCGGTGATGAATACATACCAACTGCACTGTTTTATCAAAAGAATCACCCAAAACAACTAAGTTTAAGCAGCTTTGCAGATAAATAGGCATTCAGAATTTGATATCAGCTGCTTTACAATACAATTTGATCAGTGAAGCAACATACTTTGCTCAGACAAGGAGTTTAAAAACTTTGCCATGAAAATTGTTCATTGGTGGAGGAAGAACCAGACAATTTAACCTTTTAGCATTCAGCTTACTCTGTCAAATGTAATGCTTGATGTATTTATATTGTCTTGAATTATTCATGAATTATCTTGCGGCTTCAAGATTTCAATGATGTGATTGTGTATTTTTACTATGAAATGTTGGATCTGGCCAGTTTGAAAGCAGAAGAGGCAGAATAATTTGGCCGGATCTGGCTGGATCAGGCTGGTTTAAATGCTAAAGGGTTAATCTGAAATTTGTCTTCACCTCCTTCAGTATAAGATAGGAACACATCAGCTGATTATATTACTTGCTATGGCTGGAAAACCATGATTAATTGAAGGACAAACATGCAGACCATTCTAATAAAATATACATTGGACAAACAGTGATTATTAAAGAGTAAAAATGAAATGGATGTGTGAGATAATTTCATGACCCCTAGCTTCTAGTTTATACCTGTAATTATTGGGGCCCTGGGATATGTAACACACTACCTAAATACCAATCTTGAGAAGTCAGGCTTCTCAAAACCAGAAAGGAGATAGCTAATTTGGAGACTACAGATCCAATCCATCACTGGAACTGTAAAAATCTGTAAAACTTTCCAGAAGTTTATCATTTAAATATACATGAGCATGTCTAGATATGTAACTATACACATGAGAATACATTACTCTTTATCAATCATTTTGTGCCACAATTTAGGCAAGTGCTTCCTTCCATAGCCTCAGTTTGGCCAATGCTTTGTGAGTGAGATTTGGTAGATGAGAATTTTGCAAAGCCTGTAATATTACACCCCTCCTCTCTCTCTCTCTCTCTCTCGCACACACACACACACACACATTCACTCTCACACAGACAGTCTTTCTCTAAGACACACTCTC
This sequence comes from Octopus bimaculoides, assembly GCF_046866305.1. Classification (NCBI taxonomy): domain Eukaryota; kingdom Metazoa; phylum Mollusca; class Cephalopoda; order Octopoda; family Octopodidae; genus Octopus; species Octopus bimaculoides. Next base: position 9,117,574 of record NC_142936.1, read on the forward strand.
TCACAGACACTCTCTAACAAACACCTTCTCTCTCTCTCTCTCACACACACACACATACATATACTCCCTCTTTCTCTCTCTCCCTCTCACACAACTTCTGTCTTACACACACACCCCCTCTCACACTCATGCACTCCCTCTCTCTCACACTATCTCTCTATCCTCCCCACACACATACATATCTAGATATACATACAAATGTGTGTGTGTGTGTGTGTGTGTGTGTGTGTGTGTGTGAACGTATAAAAAAAAAAAAAAAAAGACATTGTTGATTTACATCCATATACGCTAAACATGAACTTCCTATCAAAGAAAATTTCCCATTCTATAAATAGAATTTGGGAAATACCAGACTGAAGAGTTGAGTCGATATAATTGACAAAAAAACCTTGAAGGCAATACTGCAACCTGCAAAACAACACAAAGAGTACTTAATCTTGGTATAGGAATTTTGAAATTAAATCTCGCAGGATTAGCAAGTGAATAACTTTGATTTCCATTCTTTTTAGGATCTCATTATGTCTTGTGTAACTGAGTTTACGACCTCTCTAGCAGAAGACTATTCACTTCATAAACATCCATTTATGTGTAGTATGTGGAATTCCTTTGACAATAAGTGACCAAATGTAATTTATTTTACATCTCACAACATACGAGTTAATCAATTCAATGTATATAAATATTCTTAGTCTTGCTGTGAATATATTTTACGTTAAAACCTATCTTTAAGAGAGCATGCGAAGAGCAACAGGACAACAATGGAATGAGAATCTTGTTATGTCCAGGACAACTGAGTTTATGAGCTTTCTTCCATAGAAGCATATTTACATCATAAAAATTCCTTTACGTACAGTATGGGGTATTAATTTAACAAAAAGTTACCAAATGTAATTATATTTTGCAACACATAGTATGTAACTGAATCTGTTCAATGTGTATGAAAATTACTAGTCTTGCTGTGAAGATATTTTAGGTGAAGTCTGACCTTAAGAGAAAATGAGATAAACAACTGGACAGGAATTATTTCAGTTTTCACACACCTAGGTTCAGGCCCAGTGGAACTGATTCATACTAAATATATGGATTTCAAATTTTGGTACAAGGCCAGCAATTTTGAGGAGGGGTAAGTTGATTGGTGACCAGTAATAAAGTCACAGGAAAAAAATGTCACCGTAATAAAGCCACAATTTTGGCTTGGAAAAAGTCACAATTAATTTATGGTGGCCGGTAATAAAGTCACAGGAAAAAAGTCGATTAATTTATGGGATCCAGACAAAACCCCCTCCTAAGACCCCCCCCCCCCCCGAGAAAACCCCTGGGACTTTTTCCATGACTTTTTCCCTGTGACTTTCTTACCTGCGACTTTTTTTACCTGGATTCAGTTGATTACATTGACCCCAATGCTCAGCTGGTACTTATTTTATCAACCTCAAAAGGATGAAGGGTAAAGTCGTCCTCAGCAAAATTGGAACTTGGAATATAAAGACACCCAAAATATCACTAAGCACGTGTGCTCTGTGTGCCACTGATGGTGCCAACTTGCCACCTTGGTTCATACTATATATATCATTTAATATATTAGCCATTCCTATTGTCCCTTCTTAAAATAATACACATTTTGTTGTATCTTGGGAGGGTCATCATGCCAATGATAAACATACACACACTGGTTCGGTTTCACAGCTTTATTTTTATTTCTCAATTGAGTTAACTACTAAACCAGTTAACGAATTGATTGTTTGATTAATTGTTTAGTCTAGACCTGGAGAGAGAGGTTGTATCATAGATGAAGATGCAAATGGTGATGAAAGGACTTTGACGAATTTAGCTTATTGATTAATAATTATGAATCATTCCACAGAGGTGAAGATAATCTTAATAAATCAAAACTTTTTGTTGAGGAATTCCAACCATGTTTCATGGTTCGTTACCTCAACAGCTTTTTATAGGATCCAGTGGCTAAAGGCATCATCAAGCCACATCCAATTTCGGCCCCTACTCCTCTACCATTTTCGACATGGTGTGGCCTCCTTCCTTTTGGAGATGTCTTCAGCTCTGGTGTTGCATGCATTTTCTCTTTCTCCATTTTTTTGGCCTTTTGTTCTTTGGTTTCTTCGATGCAGCATCAACGAATGCCAGCAGGCAAATGACCATCCTGCTAAATTTCCCTTTAAATACTCGCTGGTGGGCTTCAACAGCCAGCACCAGCTAACAGTCACATGACACTGTCTAAGCTTCAATGAACCAATGACAGACTTCTTTCAGTTTCTGTCTACCAAATCCACTCACAAGCCTTTGGTCAGCCTGAAGCTATAGTAGAAGGCACTTGTCCAAGGTGCCCATGGAACCATGTGGTTGGTAAGCAAGTTACTTACCACACAGCCACTCCTGCACCTGTTTTTTTTTCTGAGGTTTTATTTTGAGATAATGAATTTCTTCATCATTTTCATCATGTGCAGTCTTCAATGCTTGCATGGGCCAGAAGAAATTATCTGAGGCAGATTTATTTTTATGGCCAAAAGCCCTTTCTTAAGTTCATGAAATTACACCTTTTGCAGATGCCTAAATTTCTTTGAAATACAGTATGAAAAAAATCTCTTAGTTATGCTATTATTGAACATCTCAAAAATAGACAAAAGCCATATTACTTTAAGGATACAAATTCTTAGTTTTCCACTAATTTTTTGAAGTAAATGAAATTTTTAATTATTTATATATTGAATTATAAATTCACAAATATAAGATGGAAGGAATGCTTTGATTTTAAATTACATGTCTGCACTCAAATGTATAGAATGTTTTCCTTGTAGAATGTGCTCTTTGAACTTTTTTATCTTCTTATCAATTAAATGTTGTTTAGAAATTCATCAGAAAGCATATTGTTTAAAAAGAAGCATGTCTGATTATCTTTGATTTGTGTGAAAATTCTTTAATATTCAATACAAGACTGTAATTAAGAAGTTGGCTTCTTGTAGTTTTGCGTTCTGTCCCACTGTGTGGCACCATGCACAAGTGTCTTCTACCGTAGTTCCAAACTAACAAATCCCTTCTGAACAAATTTGGTAGATGAAATATATATATATATATGTATATAGGCACAGGAGTGGCTGTGTGGTAAGTAGCTTGCTTACCAACCACATGGTTCTGGGTTCAGTCCCACTGCGTGGCACCTTGGGCAAGTGTCTTCTACTATAGCCTCGGGCCAACCAAAGCCCTGCGAGTGGATTTGGTAGACGGAAACTGAAAGAAGCCCATCGTATATATATGCATATGTATAAATATGTGTGTGTGTGTGTTTGTGTGTCTGTGTTTGTCCTTCCAACATCGCTTGACAACTGATGCTGGTGTGATTATGTTCCCGTAACTTAGCGGTTTGGCAAAAGAGACCGATAGAATAAGTAGTAGGCTTACAAAGAATAAGTCCTGGGGTCGATTTGCTCGACTAAAGGTGGTGCTCCAGCATGGCCACAGTCAAATTACTGAAACAAGTAGAAGAGTAAAAGAGTGTGTATATATATATATATATATATATATATATATATATATATATATATATATATATATATGTGTGTGTGTGTGTGTGTTTAGGTATATATGTATGTGTGTGTGTGTGTATATATATGTATATATATATATATATATATATATAAAATATACAAGAATAAGGGCAGGGAATCGTCAATTAATAATAGAATTAATAATTAACAATTTTGCCAAGTAGTTCAGTATGAAAAAACCTTCATCGGTAAAACCATTTATCATCATAAATATACAGGGATTAGCATTGAGTTGCTTCTCCAACATACTGAAAATTTAGAAATAGCAGTCAAAGAACTACTGATTCTAAACTACAAATTTTTCTCTAAATGGTTTTTTGTTCTATGTGTGCCATAAATATCGCCATCCATTTAGAGAAAAATTTGTAGTTTAGAATCAGTAGTTCTTTGACTGCTATTTCTAAATTTTCAGTATGTTGGAGAAGCAACTCAATGCTAATCCCTGTATATTTATGATTATATATATATATATATATATATATATATATTTATTTATTCATTTATAAGGGAAACATTTTACGCTTTGAGTGTAGACGTATAACTTAAAATCAAAGCAATCCTTCCATCTTATATTTGTGAGTTTATAATTCAATATATAAATATTTAAAACATTCATTTACTTAAAAAATTACGGTGAAACTAAGAATCTGTATTCTTAAAATGATATGGTTTTTGTCTATTTCTGAGATGTTCAGTAATGGCATAACTAAGAGCTTTTCTTCATGCTGTGTTTTGAAGAACTTTAGGCAAACTGTGAAAGCTGTAAGTAATTCCATGGCATTAAGTAGAAGAAAAAAGTGGAATAAACTATGAAATATTACAGATGAATTAACAAAATCTTTTGTTTGATTTCTTTTTTGCTAATTTATTCATTTATTTTTTTCTTCTTTTACTTGTTTCAGTCACTGGATTACAGCCGCACTGGGGCACCATTATGAAAAGTTTAGGCATCGATTTGAATCCAGAACGTATTTCTTTAGTGTCAAGAAGTTATTATCAATCTCTTTTAGCCAAACAGCTGAGTTTCAAAGCCACAAACAAACCAAAAGTGGTTGTCAAGCAATTGGGGAGACTACTATAAAGGCAAAGACATAACACAGAGAGGTATATATAAATATACACATGTATATATATCTTTTGATTTTTATTACCTCCACCTTCACTAAGGTATTGCGTTCATCATGCTTGTTTGTTTGTTCATGGACAAGATATCTCAAGAACTACTGGATGGATTCAGATGAAACATTCAGGGATGTTTGGCCTTGTGACTAGCATGAACTGATTAGATTTTGGGATCAATCTAGTACCAGACA
>NC_142936.1:9127443-9134943 GCF_046866305.1 Octopus bimaculoides
GATAGAATACAATCTGTTCAAAATTCAACATTTGAACTTTCACTTTAATTGATTTAAAATAAATAAACAAACACATATATGTAGACAAAGATAGAGATATAGAACGCAAATGTTATATACACACACTTATGTGTATATGCATGTATGTGTATGTATATATATATATATATATATATATATATATATATATGTACGTATATATGTATGTATGTAAGCACAAACACACACACACACACACATATATATATGTATACATATATGTGTCTATGTGTGTATATATTATATTGTATTATATATATATATATATATGTATATACACACACACACACACATATACACATACATACATGCATACATATATATATATATATTTATTATCTACATAATATACATATACACATGTATGTGTGTGATATATATATATATATAGAGAGATATATATACATACATATATATACATACATACATATATATACACATATATAAATATATATATATACAAGAACACATACATATATGGGGATATATGAATTATATATGTGTGTGTATGCAAATACACATATATGTCTATATGGTGTCTGTATGTGTATATATGTATATTGTGTGTGCATTTATATATATATATATATATATATATATATATGTGTGTGTCAATGTATATGTATAGCAATGTATAAGATAATGTGGATGTGCTTGTGTATATGTATGAGTGTCTGTGCATACATGTATGTATATGTGTAAGTGTGTAAAACATCATTTAGCATTCTTTCAAACACATACATCCATATGTATAAGTTGTCGTACTCATATGCACACCATATAAATTAAATATATCTTTACACACTCACACACACTTGTATATATCAACATAAATGTATGAACACGCATACACATATACAAAGATATACATACACACACACACCATCCACCTATATATGCATAAGTTTGTCAACATGTGTGTGCATAGATGTATCTGCCTAAATACATGGTATACCTGTATACTTTTATGTATGTATGTATGTATGTATGTTGCTTGTTTTTTTTATGTGCATGTATGGTTGTCTATGAATAAGCAGTCATGAGTATGAAACTGTGTGTCAATACTTAGAGAAGTATGTATGACAAAGTACTTAAGTATGTATGAGTGTATATGTGTATATATTATAAACACATATATGTGTATATACGTATATTTCATTATATCTATATAGATATATATCTGTGTGTGTGTGTATATATATATGTATGTTTTATTATTATTGTGTGCTTTACATCTATATATATGTAGATAAATATATATATGCATATATGCATATATATATACATGTATATATATATATATATATATATATATATATATATATATATATATATATATATATATATATGTATGTATATATATATATATATATATATATATATGTATGTATTTATGTATATATACATTCACACATACTGAAGCCATTCATACATATCTAAGTTTGTATATACATATACACATGCACAGACATGTGCATACATATATATATATATAATTATATATATATATATATATAGATGTAATACACACAATAATAATAATAAAAGATACATGTATATACACACACATACGCAAGCATACATACATGTGCACTGCGTATGTACATACATAAATGCACATAAACAAGATATGTGTAAAATACATGCACACACACACACACACACACACACACACTATATTATCAATTGGCCCAGCAATTATTAGGATTGGTTGAATCAATAGAGCCATAGACAAAGCACTTTGTGACATTAAATTACTGTTCTTTACATTCTGGCTTCAAATCCTGCCAACATCGACTTCACTTTTTCCATTTTTTTTTCCCCAGGGACAAAAGAATATTATACCAGTTAAATAGTGAGGTTAAATTGATTCCCTTTACCCTTTCCAGCAAATTTGAGGCATTGTGCTTGTTTTGGAAATCAATCATTAATGCTGGTTTAGTCAAAGAACAATTTCAGAACACCTAGAGGTCACAGGTTCAAATTCATTTGTGAATGAGCTTGGTAGAGGGAATCTGTGTGGAAACCATTGTGTTTCTATCTATCTGTCTGTCTGTCGATCTGTCAGTCTGTCTGTCTATCTATCTATCTATACATACATACATATATATATGTATATATATATATCATCATCATCATCATCGTTTAACGTCCGCTTTCCATGCTAGCATGGGTTGGATGATTTGACTGAGGACTGGTGAAACCGGATGGCAACACCAGCCTCCAATCTGAATTGGCAGAGTTTCTACAGCTACACATATATGTGTGTGTGTGTGTACAGTGTGTATATATATATATATATATATATAATGTGTTTAATATTTAAGTGAGTCTATTCTATAGTGTTAGACTGCTAAACATAGTGGGTATTCAAGCAATGTATTCATGTGGTACTGAAGAAAGCTCAATAACTCCTGAAATATGCATATACACTCATTTCTTAATTCTCTGACTTCAGTCATATTGTTTACACAGATGTGTTCATATACAAACTGTCATAACCGTCAGTGCTGGCTCAAAATTAAATAGAAAATCTTTAGATATATATATATATATTTATACATATCCCAGGGCTTGAGTAGAAGACACTTGCCCACAGTGCCATGCAGTGAGACTGAACCTGAATCCACATGCTTGGAAGGAGAACTACTTAAACACAGCCATGCCTGAGCCTATGTTTGTATACTATTAATATTCTTGACAAAACTGCAGTTCTCATTTTACCCTACTTTTGAAAATAATTTTAATATTCATACCCATCTGGAGAAAGGCACAATTACACACAGAGCTGTCCCCCATGTACAGTTATATTAACCTATATATAGAGAGAATATGCTGCTTTGAAGAACAACACCAGCATGTATACATCATCATTGTCATTATCATCATATATATATATATATATATATATATATATATATATATATATATATATATATATATATATACGATGGGCTTCTTTCAATTTCCATATATTACTCACAAGGCTTTGGTCAGCCCAAAGCTAAATTAGAAGACACTTGCCTAAGGTGACATGCAGTGGAACTGAATGTGGAACCATGTGGTTGGGAAGCAAGTACATTAATATTATGTTAAATGTTATTTATAATATATATATGTGCACATATACAGATTTTTATGTATAAACTATATATTCTATTATGTTCTATCAGACATTAACCACTCAATCATACTTTGCACTGTATCTACCCAAAAGCTCCCGGTACCTCCCTGCCTTCATGTCTTGAATAAGAAAGACATGATTATGTCACTTGTAAGGTATTCATCATGTTATTAGAAACTAAAACAAAATGAAAACAAGAAGAAATAAAGCAGGGGTAAATGACACGAAAACTCATTACTCAGAACGACGAGAAGATTTTCATGGATTGTTTTTGTCATTTCAATTAATTAATGCAGCTTTTTTGCAGTTACCAATACTCATTTTCATTCATCAAACTGACAATATCTTTTAACAGAGGCTGTCTAATTAGATTTTAATTTTTCAATATAGACTATGCAATTAGTATGAGACTTTTAGATGAGTTTGGGAAATGGTAATTGGTATAAAAAGTGAAGTATTTAGCATTTCAGGTTCTTACTTTTTGGATGAGAGTAAGGAAAAATATAAAGTGATGCTGTTGCTTAGGCTGTATTATACTAAATGAAGATAGTACTGAAGTGAAGGAGTGATGCTGGGAGAGTAATGTGGTGAATGGGGGCCATCTTAAGATATGGACACCCAAAGCAGTTGCCTGGAGCTCGTACGGGTGTAAAAAGTTCAGTACTAATATGTTATTGATTTGTAGGTAATCAACAGAGAAGACCTAAACTGATGAGATGCAATTTTGATTATATTATGTGCTGACCACTCAAGTGGATGGAACTTACAGAAGAGGGTGACCCAGGATGACATGGGATGAACTACTGAAGGATGACTTCAGGACACTGAACCTGTCAGAGGAGATGACAAAAGATCGAGATATCTAGCACCTTGCTGTACTCAAAAAGACTTGTCCTTCACAGCAGAAGTGATAAGGCCACTACCCCTGATCAAGAGAATTAGCCTGCAAGAGCCCTGTGCCTATATCATGTAAAATGTATTCATGTTGGTGCCATGTTAAAAGGACCGAAGACAACAAACAGTGAAGTGGTCGGCATTAGGAAGAGCATGCAACTGTAGAAACCAAGTCAAATTTGATTGGAACATGGTGCAACCAGTTCTGGTCAAACCATCCAACCCATGCCAGCATGGAAAATGGATGTTAAATGATGATGATATAATGCAAGACTTAGCAATTATGAAATTTGTCAGACTTTTAATTGTGAGTTGCTTATGTGGAAAGCTGATTAGTGAAGTAGCTTGGTGTAATTATAATTACTGGATATATAAAAAGCATCTTATTTGACATAAAGTTCTGTTAAGAACTATTAATGGATATTAATCTAGGGGCCATGAAGAGACTTCAAGAACAGGACTGAGATACCTGGCGCCTAGCTGTACTCAAGAAAACCCATCTGCCTCAGTAGAAGCATTAAGGCTGTATTCCTTGGTGAAGAGAATTGGCATGCAAGTCCAGTGTGGGTGCCATGTAAAAAGATTAGTGCCAGTGCCACAGAAAAGCGCTTGTGCAGGTGCCACATATAGAAACCAAGCCAAATCAGACTGGAACTTGGCACAGCTCTCTGGCTTGCCAGCTCTGGTCAAACTGTCCAACCCAAGCCAGCATGGAAAATGGGGGTTAAAGGATGATGGTTATGATGCAGTTATCTTTCACCTGAGATCTTTTGTTTCTGTCATTGAACTGTGGCCATGCTGGGGCACTGCCTTGAAGGGTTTAGTTGAATAAATCAACTCTAGTTTATATTTTTTTAGTCTGGTACTTATTCTATTGCTGTCTTTTGCTGAAATGTTAATTTACAGGGATGTAAACAAACTGACACCAGTTATGAAGCAGTGACAGTAGACAAAAACAAGCACAAAGAAACACACACACACACACATTTTATGGGCATCCATACTGTTTCTGTCTACCACATTCACTCACAAAACATTGGTCAGCCTGGGGCTATAACAAAAGGCACTCACCCAAGGTTCCACAAACCAGGACTGAACTCAAACCACATGGTTGCAAAACAAGCTTCTTAACCACTCAGCCACAAAAAATGAATATTTTAAAAATGTAAAATGAAAATCAAATGGAAAGCTATTAAGGAAATTTATGTCGTAGATGTTTGACATCTATGACAAAATATTGCTGTCTGGGAATCAAGCCAAGCCCAAATAAACGTCCACAGCATTTATCAAAATAACCAACACTCATCTATATTTTACTGAGAGAATTTTACTTTCAAGCAAACAAATCCTCTACTCTGGGCCCATAAGAGACTGGAATCAGATTGTACATCAGCTGAAAGCTTTGAGAACCAAGGTGACCCCATGACTATCTGCCGAGTCTCTCCCTAAAAACAGCAGTGACATCCATTTTTGAGAGGATATATACATATATGTTTCTGTAGATAAGAATATATATGTGTATACAGATAAAAATATATTTGTGTATGTTGATAAGGATATATGTGTGTATACAGATAAAAATATATATGTGTCTGTAGATGAGAATATATACATGTATGTGGGAAAGGATATATATGTGTATGTGGATAAAAATATATGTGTGTATGTGGAACAGGATATATGTGTATGTAGATAAGAATATATATGTGTATACAGATAAAAACATACATGTGTCTGTAGATAAGAATGTATATATGTATGTGGATAAGAATATATATGTGTCTGTAGATATGGATGTACATGTGTTTCCAGATAAAAATATATGTGTATGTAGAAAAGAGTATATATGTGTATGTAGATAAGAATATATATGTGTATGTAGATAAGAATATATATGTGTATGTAGATAAAAATATATATGTATATGTAGATAAGAATATATATGTGTATGTAGATAAAAGATATATATATGTGTATGTGGATAAAAATATATTGTTGCTATTATGTAAAAGTGTTGTATGTCCAAAATGTTGCTTTTTCAGAAAATGAAAAAACAGATTCACCATTCCATTTCTTTTTACATTAGCAACAGTTTCAGCTTAACAAATAATACTTTGTTGGGTGCAGAAAATCCTAACACCATTCAGGATGTTTCCAGTAAGAAATATTTTTACAAAACGGTCGTATGTGGGTCTCACTACACTTTTGAAAAATGCTAAACCGTTGTACTATACTTTGATAATTTTCATCCGAAGCAGCTGAAGATACAATAGTTTGACCAAAAGAACTGGTTATTGCAAGCAAAATTAAATATTGGAAAAAATGCACTTGGCCAAATTTGGATATACAATAGTTTAACATAATAGCAATGATATATATGTATGTGGATAAGAATATATATGTATATGTGTGTGATCCTGGCAATGACGATGATGATGGTGATGACGGCATTGATGATGATGGCAATATGTCCTGAAGGTTTTGGAATTTCTACCAAATCCATATTGCATTCAATACAATACTGTTTATAAGTTGGGGAGCAGGCAAAAACGTTAGCACGCTGGGCGAAATGTTTAGCGGTATTTCATTTGTCATTACATTCTGAGTTCAAATTCCACCAAGGTCAACTTTGCCTTTCATCCTTTTGGGATTGATAAATTAAGTACCAGTTGTGTACTGAGATTGATCTAATTGACTGGGCCCCACCCTGCTCCCCAAACATTTTGGGCCTTGTACCTAGAGTAGAAAAGAATACAATACTGTTTATATGTTTTATTTTTTACCTGTTATCTTGTTTCAGTCCCTGAACTGTGGTCGTGCTGAGAGATTGCCTTGAAGGGTTTAGTCAAAACAATCAACCCCCAGGACTTCAGATTTTATGTCTGGTACATATTCTATCAGTCTCCTATGCCAAACTACAAAGTTATGGTGGACATAAACAAACCAACACCAGTTGTCGAGCAGTGGGTGGTCAAGTACTGACCACAGCTGGTGCCATGTAAAAAGCATCCATGCCATGAAAGAAAAGTACCCATCATGGTACCACATCAAAAGCACCTGTGCTGGTGCCATGTATAAAGCACTGGTGATGGTGCCACATCAAAAGCACCCAGTCCACTCTGCAAAGTGGTTGGCATTAGGAAGGGCATCCAGCCATAGAAACCATGCCAAAACAGACATGAAGCCTGGGCAGCTCTTCAACTGACCAGCTCTGGTCAAACTGTCCAACCCATTCCAGCATAGAAAACAGACATTACATGACGACGATGATGATGATGATGATATATATATATATCCTATAAATAATAAAAGTAATATTTTTATAAGCTTAAAGCTTATAAGCGATCACCGTGCAATGACTAAAGAAAATAGTCTAATATTTTTTAGTAATTGCATGATGATTACTTACAAGCTTTCAGCTCAGAAAAATATTATTATTATTA
>NC_142936.1:9139943-9149943 GCF_046866305.1 Octopus bimaculoides
TCTATTTTTCCTTCTTTCATCCATTTTTTTTTTTGGTTCTTCTCTGTTTGTTCATTTGTTTTTTTATTCTTTTGTTGCTATTGTTTTTTTTTATTTTAATACATATATTTTTATGATTATCATTTTCTCTTTCTCTTTCTACCTCTCTGTCTCTTCTTTCTTACTTTCCTTCTTTCTTTCAATTATCATAACTTAAACATTTTTGGTCTGTTAATTTCCTCTGTTTCGTACCCCTACCCATTTCCTGACATAACCAAACTGATAAGAATCAGCACCCTGCAAGATGTCCACATCTTTCTAGTTCTGAAGACATCTAGAAAGCCAGGATTTAATATGGCAATGACTCGGATTGTAGTCTTTTTTCTTTCTTTTTGTTTTTGTTGTATTATTATAATATGCAAAACTTTGATCAATTTAATTTGAAAATTCAAATGAAGTCAGTCAGTACCGATGGGAAATGCTTCAACCCAGTTAGAGGACCGATCTGATTATGACAGGAATAATCCAAGAGATTTTCTTCGCTAACTTTATTTCTTTCTCTATTGCACTTTCTCCCTCTGTCTGTCTATCTCTATCTGTCTATGTATGTATGTATGTATGTATCTATCTATCTATCTATCTGTCTTCCTATCTATCTATCCATCTAGCTATCTGTCTTCCTATCTATCTATGTATCCATGTATCTATGTATCCATGTATTTATCTATCTATCTATCCATGTATCTATCTGTCTATTTATCTATCTACCTATCCATTTATCTATCTATGTATCCATGTATGTATGTGTATGTATCTATCTATCTGTCTATCTATCCATCTATCTATCTGTCTGTCTATCTATGTATCTATCTATTTGTCTGTCTATCTATCTTCCTATCTATCTGTCTATCTATCTTCCTATCTATCTATCTGTTTGTCTGTCTGTCTGTCTCAAGTTCTTATTGTGCCGGTGTTTATCTATTTATTCTTCATTTTTTCTTCATTTTCTCATTCCAATCCTCTGTCTATCTACCAAACTACTTAAATGCTTCTATGAAGCTGCAATCAACGAGTTCAGACTGTCCCCACACCCTCCTTTCCAAGGTGCAGGGATAGTAAGGAATGTTCCCCTTGCTATACTATACTGAAGATTATCATTAAAATGAGCTCCAACAATGCCAGCTCCCCATCACAACTGGAGCCTGTCGAGCACAAATATGACGATGGCAAACATTCTGATAGGATAACCTCATTTGTTTTTATTCAAGAGGGAATATTGCTCATCTAGGTCTCCACATGTTGTAGCATATTTTCCAGTGTCAATTTTGTTCCATTCAACCTTAGAACCAAGAGCTGTTGTCCAATATTCAAAGCAGCAGAAGATGACTAATTATAAATCATTAATTCTTTTGTTACCATCTTTTCTGTCGAAATACACAACTTTTGTTTCAATTAATTTTCAAAATAATGAAAAATTTAGAAAAAGTAATTTTGTTTTTGTTAATCTGATGTTTAGGACACAATTTTTTTTAAAAATCTTGCTGGTACATTTTGATTTAAATCACTTAAAAACTAGAAGTTTGTATCAAAGAACTGGCAGTCTCAGGCGGATTGGTATCAAAAGGGTTAAAAGACAAATTCCTTTCTTGTGCGTTGTTGCAGCCTTCAATGCCCTCAGTCCCCAAAAATACCACTCTCTACTGCTGGAGGTAAAAAAACCCTGAGGTGGAGTTGCTGATGCAGCAGATATTGCTGGCTCTTCTTTGTGACAACATTTTTGCAGCCCTATTCACAAAGCTTGAGATAAATTATTCAACAGGAAATGTAGAATTTGTTGGTTTATTTCAATAAAACTATTTTTTTTATTTAACAATCCATTTATTTATGTATTGCATGTTCAGTTTATAACTTCATTCTTTCTCTTTCTCTTTCTCTTTCTCTCTCCCTCTCTCCCCTCTCTCTCTCTTTTCCACTCTCTTATGTTTTCCTTGTCTTTCTATCTTCTGTTTCATTCTTTCAATAAATTATATATTCTTTTATTCTCTTGCTTGTTTCAGTCATTAGACGGCAGCCATGCTCGAGCATCACCTTCAGTCGAACAAATCAACCCCAGGACTTATTCTTTTGTAAGCCTACTACTTATTTTATCAGTTTTTTTGATAGATCGCTAGCCACTACACACATTTTTTTTTCTCTCCTTGTTTCTTTCTATGTTCCTTTCTGTGGAAGAGCGTAGGCTCGAAACATTAAAGACTTTTTCAAATCCTGAGCGTTATACTAATACATCTGTTTGTTTTCTACACCACCTGTCTTCGTCTTTTGTTTTTTGTTGTGAATTCTCCCTATATATATATATATATATGTGCATGTGTTTTCATTCTCTTTGGAATTACTTCTTTTCGTGGTTTGGGTTTGGCTGCCCTCTAGCATGTAAGGTGTCCTGTAAAGGGTTGCCTCTGTGTATAAATACTATATACTTTAATATATGAAAATATGTAGTCTATTGACTTTTATTACACATGCTAACCACCGGTATGAACATTTTTCTAAATTTTCTACCCTTATAATTTTCACAATAAAATATATATATATATGTATGTATATATATATACATATGTATGAATGTAGAATATGAGGGGGTTTAGTTCACTGGTGATCTAAATAAATAGGTACGCTGTGTAAGTGCTATATATGGTCATCCGTTAGGTTCCAAGTTCACAGCTGAGGCTGGAGCTAAGGGTTCGTAATAGGCTTTCGAGTTGGCAGGTGTATATTAGAGGAAAGAGGACAACAAAAAACAAAGCAGGATGAGTATCTCAAGTCATTTAGAATATTTAATTAAAGTAAGGTGAATTTGAGGTAATTATCTATTTATTTAATTAATTAATTAATTATTGAATATCTTAGAGCTGTTAGAAGAATACAGACAAGATCTGTATTCTTCTATCTACTGCTTTACTCTTTATTCTTCTATCGACTGCTTTAATCTTTATTCTTCTATCGACTATTTTATTCCTTTATAAACTGTGAATTCCCTGTCTAGAACTTTCATACTTACTCATCATGTCTGTGATGACAGAATACCCAATGTATGGAGATGCTAATCTATCACTTGGGATATTCCAGAAACAGCTGTAAGACATCCAATAATTAATTAACTAATTAAATAATTAATTACCTCAAATTTACCTTACTCTAATTAAATATTCTAAATGACTTGAGATACTCATTCTGCTTTGGTTTTTGTTGTCTTTTGTCCTCTAATATATGTATGTATGTATGTATGGATGTATGTATGTATATATCTGTGTGTGTGTGTGTGTGTGTGTGTGTCTTTGTGTCTATGTTCCCCTCCCCCACCATCACCACTTGACAGTCAGTCTTGGTGTGTTTGCATCCTTCTAACCTAGCAGTTCAGCAAAAGAGACTGATAGAATAAGAACTAGGCTTTAAAAATTAAGTCCTGGAAGGGGTGGGGTCGATTTGCTTGACTAAAGCCCTTCAAGGCAGTGTTTCAGCATGGCTGCAGTCAAATGACTGAAACAAGTAAAAGAATAAAAGAAAAAGAAACAAATATATATATATCATCCCCATCATCATCATCATCATCGTCATCGTCAGTAGAATATGTACTAGGCTTACAAAGAATGAGTGCTGGGGTCGATTTGTTCGACTAAAGGCAGTGCTCCAGCATGGCCACAGTCAAATGACTGAAACAAGTAAAAGAATAATAAAACACCATTATGCATACGGATGCAGACCGCTGCATCATGAAGTGCCAATCTCTAATGTGTAGAAATAGTAGACTGAAAAAGACGAGGGACAAAGTGGTGAGAAATGATCTTCAGATGTTGAACCTCACAGAGATGACAATAGACTGAGGTTTCTGGTGGTTTGTTGTGTTTGAGAAGACAAATCAAGTCAAGTAAAATCGTGGTTTTCTATACATACAGGCATGTCCTCTGTCCCGTTCTCAGCAGAGATAGACCCTACTTTAGCGGGCTTGTAGGTGCTGGAGCCATGTGAAAGCAACTGTGCCAGTGATGCCTAAAAGTGCCCATGCTGGGGTGGGGTGGGGGAGGGCATGTAAAAGTGCGTGTGCCATGGATAAATGTCATATTAAGAGCAACATGAGCTTTCTATAAAGTGGCTGGCTTAAAGAAGGGCACCTAGCCATGGAATCATGCCTGAACAGACAATTGGAGCGAGAGCAGCTGTCTAGCTGACCAACTCCTGTCAAACAGTCCCACCCATGGTGATGATGATGATGATGGTGGTGGTGATGATGGTGGTGGTGGTGGTGGTGGTGGTGGTGATGGTGGTGATGATGATGGTGGTGGTGGTGGGCGTGGTGATGATAATGATGACTAAGGAGAGAGTATTTGAAATGTAGCAACGCTCTTGAAGAGTAGAAGCTACGGAAAGAATAGCAAATTAAAAAGCAAAAAAAACCCCCCAAAAACAATGCATGCCAAGCAAATAAAAAAAACCCCCCAAAACAATGCATGCCAAGCAAATAAAAAAAAAAAAAATAACAGCTATTGACAGAATACAAAATGCAAAACAGAAGATGACGGAGAAATATCGAGGGATATCATAAAAGTGCGAACATGAGCCAAGCATGGACACGATGTGGCAGGATGCAACACACAAATAATTTCACATTTTATGAAATAAATATTGAACAGCATTTATGTGGAATTTAATGTAATATGTCAGTTGTGAGAAACCATGCACTTTCTTGTAGAGAAACCCAGCAATAGTTTATTTAATAATTGGTGCCACAAAGGTATATAGTTTTGATTGCTGAATGGCAACGTTTCCTGGAATACATGAAAGATATTATGATTCAGTTAGGACATCCTCGTTATTTTAATTTTCAGAACATCAGACTTTACACAAGTTACAAGTAATCCATCATGACCATATATATATATATATATACACATAAGTCCTGGGGGTCGATTTGCTCAACTAAAGGCGGTGTTCCAGCATGGCCACAGTCAAAATGACTGAAACAAGTAAAAGAATAATGTGTGTTTGTGTTTGTCCCGCTTGACAACCGATGTTGGTGTGTTTATGTCCTTGTAACTTAGCGGTTCAGCAAAAGAGATCGATATAATAAGTACTAGGCTTAGAAAAAAGTAAGTCCTGGGGGTCGATTTGCTCGACTAAAGGCTGTGTTCCAGCATGGCTGCAGTCAAATGACTGAAACAAGTAAAAGAATAAAAGAATAAAAGAATGATAGAATATCAGGAATTATCCTAACACAGACGTTTTTTAAATGAAACTAAATACACTGATTAAATTACAATGGAAGATATGAGAGTCTTATTTATCTTTTTGATTGTAGAGTATTCTGCTTCCACTGTAGTGATAGCACAACAGTCTTTATTCAGCATCTGAAGTTGGAAATGTAAAAAGAATCCATCATCTTCAGACTCTTCTAAAATGTGTGCAAATGAAAGCATCGGTGTTGCTTGTTTGCTTGGAGCCATTTGTGATATATAGGCTGAAGCAGGTGAAATAAGAATTAGGTAAATTAACTGAAGGAAAGCATCTACTTTCAATGGTTTACTGTTCTGTTCTTTCTAAATTACAATCAGTCTAAATTTTGGAAAATAATTATAGTAAGGGGCAGTCTCAGGGCCAGAAGATGTCCATTATGCAGTGAATGTCTATAAGATTCTTAATTTCAGACCATACTATCTTTTTTTTTTAAATTGTCTCAGTCATTGGAATGTGGCCATACTGGAGCACAACCTTGGAGTGTTTAGTTGACAAGATCAACCCCCCCACCCGCCAATACTTACTTTTAAAATCTGATATTTATTCATCTTATTGGTCACTTCGCTGAACTAGTATGTTATGAGGGATGTAAACAAACCAACACACATGTATGCATATTATCATATATAGGCGCAGGAGTGGCTGTGTAGTAAGAAGCTTGCTTACCAACCACATGGTTCTGGGTTCAGTTCAACTGCGTGGCATCTTGGACAAGTGTCTTCTACTATAGCCTCGGGCTGACCAAAGCCATGTGCGTGGATTTAGTAGACGGAAATTGAAAGAAGCCCGTCGTATATATGTATATATATGTGTGTGTGTGTGTGTGTGTGTGTGTGTGTGTGTGTGTGTGTGTGTGTGTGTGTGTGTGTGTATATGTTTGTGTATCTGTGTTTGTCCCCCCCAACATCACTTGACAACCAATGCTGGTGTGTTTACGTCCCTGTAGAATAAGTACTAGGCTTACAAAGAATATGTCTTGGGGTCGATTTGCTCATCTAAAGGCAGTGCACCAGCATGGCCACAGTCAAATGACTGAAACAAGTAAAAGAGTAAAAGAGTAAGAGTATATATATATATATATATATATATATATATATATATATATATATATATATATATGTATATATGATGATAGTGGAGTTGAATCGAGGGAAAGGTACTATTAGGGGAAACCTACCAGGTGAATAGTACAGCTGTCGAACAGGAAAGGGGACAAGAAATGCAATTGTGTGCTTGAGGACACTGGTGGAAAAGTGTAAAAAGAAGTAAAAAGACTTTAACATCTGTTTTATTGACTATGTAAAGGCGTTTGACTTTGTCAAGCCTGAAGAGTTGATGAGAATTTTGGAAGAAGTCGAGATTGATGGGAAAAATCTAAGAATGATTCAAATTTTGTATTGGGACCAGAAAGCAGCCATCACAGTGCATGGAGAATTGGGAGACTGGATTGACATTTAGAAAGGCATCAGCCAGGCCAACCAAATGAGTTACGCCAATAACACAAGACTCTCAATGGCTATCCAAACTCCAGAAGATGCCATCACACTCCAAAATGACCTAAACATCCTTTATCGATGGGCGGATAAAAATAAAAGGAAATTTAATACATCATAATTTCAGGCCCTTCATTATGGAAGTAACAATTTTACCTCTGTCCATTAGTTGAATAACTGAAGATGTTTAAGGAGGCAAAAAAATGACATTCAGTTTTTTAGTCTCTGCTTGCTAACTTCTCAATAGAAGGGTGAACAGGAACATCAACAAAGAGTGATAATGCATTTCCATTACGAAGGGACATCTTCAGAACATCTGACTGGAAGTACTTCATATCGGGGTCAAGAAACATTTAGAAAAGAAGGTAAAAACCTCCAAAGTAAACCAGGAACTTTTTTGAGCCTGTGTATGTCACAGATAACTGATTCATAATATATTTGTTTTCTCCACTACCACAGCATTCACGAGATATGCAAACCATCAGCATTTGCACATAATAAGCACGAAATTCATTTCTTATTTAACATGCATCCAATATTTCCGTGTTAATACTTGTAAGCCGAAGCATTTTCAACAACAGCACGATGGACAAACTAGTTTCATCGACATTGTAGATCCATGATAAAATAAGGTTGTCAAATCTAATAAGTTTGTTTATAATATTTTCTAAATGGATCAAACTAGTGAGGCTTCTGCACTTAAAGATTCACCGCAGGTTTTCTTGTTCACAATGCCAAGCTTTTATTTAAAATGTCACAACTACCCATCACTTAAATCCCATTAAATCTCATACATTTTCCCAAGAGCTCCTCATGCAGAATTCAATTGGAAATGTCATTCATTAACACTGCAAGATCTCTTCTAAACATACCACTTATATAAAGCTTCTTCTGTCTCTTTGTCTTGCCCAACCAGCTTCTCTGCATTTCACTACAGAAATTTATTTAATGCTATCAATTCTTAAAAACAAAAACAAAAGGACTATTGTGCAGGCTTGGTTGTGCAGTAAGAAGCTTGTTCACCAATCACATGGTTTCAGGTTCAGTCCCACTGTATGACACCTTGGGCAAATGCTGAACAAAGCCTTGTGAGTAGATTTCATTGATGGAAACTGAAAGAAGCCCAATGAATTTATGCATATATATATATATATATATATATATATATATATATATATATATATATATGGCTGTGTGGTAAGTAGCTTGCTTACCAACCACATGGTCCCGAGTTCAGTCCCACTGCGTGGCACCTTGGGTAAGTGTCTTCTACTATAGCCTTGGGCCGACCAAAGCCTTGTAAGTAAATTTGGTAGTCAGAAACTGGAAGAAGCCCATCGTATATATATGTATGTATGTATGTATGCATGTATATGTTTGTGGGTCTGTTTGCCACACCTTCCACCATCACTTGACAAGTGATGTTGGCGTGTTTACATCCTCATAACTTAGCAGTTCGGCAAAAGAGACCGATAGAACAAGTAACTAGGCTTACAAAGAATAAGTCTTGAGGTAAATTTCTTTGACTAAAGGTGGTGCTCCAGCATGACTGCAGTCAAATGACTGAAAGAAATAAAAGAAAAAAATTATATATATATATATATATATATATATATATATATATATATGTATATATATATATATATATCATCATCATCGTTTAACGTCCGCTTTCCATGCTAGCATGGGTTGGACGATTTGACTGAGGACTGGTGCAACCGGATGGCTACACCAGGCTCCAATCTAATTTGGCAGAGTTTCTACAGCTGGATGCCCTTCCTAATGCCAACCACTCAGAGAGTGTAGTGGGTGCTTTTACGTGTCACCCACACGAAAACGGCCACGCTCGAAATGGTGTCTTTTATGTGCCACCCGCACAAGAGCCAGTCCAGGGGCACTGGCAACGATCTCGCTCGAAAACCCTACAAGGCCAGTCAGGCAGTACTGGCAACGGTCAAAGGTTTAAGGGCAGCATAACGATTACTATGAAGTCACTTGGAATGGATCCAGAAGACATAGAAACCCTTGCTTTGGATCGAGTTGGATGGTGAACAAAAGTGTGGAGTGGAGTGAAAGCATTTGAAGAGGTCAAAATAACGCACATAAGACGCAAAAGAGATCTAAAGAAGAATGTTACAATCGAAAAGGTGAATGACAATGACCTTTCCGTGTGCACAATTTACGACAGACTATGCCTGTCTTTTGCTGGACTCAAATCTCATCTGCGAACCCATGGAAAACGAACCTCCACCAACTATTCTGCCTATATGTCTGTGCACACCTTTGAATGCAGTGCATGCCAGAAGGTTTGCAAATTAAATGGAGGCCCCAAAAGGCATTTTAAGATCCACAAAGATCAGAACTTATCTGCAACTCTTGGTGGTTCAAATTGGATATGCAATCTATGTGGGTGTCTTTTCAAAACATTGTCTGGTTTAAAAAGCCACATCAGATGCCATGATGTTGCTAAGGTGTAGTTAAAGGAGGTAGTCAATCTCTGCATAAGGAGTAGACAACCACTATACATATGTGTGTGTGTGTGTGTGTGTGTGTGTGTGTGTGTGTGTTTGATAACTGCTATTGGTTTGTGTATGTCCAGGTAGCTTAGTGGTTCAGCAAAAAAAAAAAAGACCAATAAAAAAAATACCAAAACTAAAAAAATAAGTACTGAGCCACACTCCAATAAGTGAAACAAGTAAAAAAATAAAAAATGCCTCAAGTCTGTCTTGGATTTGCATATATCAGAAAGATGTTTCTTTCCAGCATAAATTCCACAAAGACATGCTAATTTAATGCCATGTTCTTATTTGTCAATTAACTTTTCCAACACGTTTAAATTTACATACTTTCGTTTAATTTCTCTTTTACATGATGTCATTCTTAAATTGTAAGCACTGTGAAGTGCCAGAAAACGTGCCATTAATCCTGAATTGATTACCATCATCATCATCATCATCACCGTTTAACGTCCGTTTTCCATACTGGCATGGGTTTGACGGTTTAACTGGGGACTGGCAAGCCAGGAGGCCACACCAGGCTCCAATCTGATCTGGCAATGTTTCTACAGTTGGATGCTCTTCCTAACGCCAACCACTCTGAGAGTGTAGTAGGTGCTTTTTACGTGCCACCAGCACAGGAGCCAGTCAGGTGGTACTGGCATCGGCCACGTTTGGATTGTGCTTTTTATGTGCCACAAGCACAGGAGCCATTCAGGGTGGGGGAAATGGCATCAGTCATGT
>NC_142936.1:9154943-9177443 GCF_046866305.1 Octopus bimaculoides
CTATTTTATTGTACAATAACTCTGCAAATAAAATTTCCATAATTCTCAATTTTAATATGTATTTTGAACTAACATACAACAGGAACTGAAACAACATTTTCCATTGTAATAATGGAATAAGCAGATGTGCTTCAAGAGGAAAGAGATGGCCTCGTCACATTCTGTGTCACGCTGAATCTCCCTGAGAACTACATTGAGGGCACACATGTCTGTGGAGTACTCAGCCACTTGCACGTTAATTTTACGAGCAGGCTGTTCTGTAGACAGAATCAACTGGAACCTCCAGTATAACCAGCAGAGCACCAGTCAGTCAGCTGCTGTATCAGTACACCTGTTGTTGCCGTCAGCATTGTTATTGTTGATGATGACGATGATGATGATGATGATGATGACGGTGCTGAGAACAATGATGACGGAGTTGATGGTGAGGATGATGATGATGATGGTTATGGTGGTGGTGATGACAGTGATGATGGTGACAGTGGGGGTGGTAGTGGTGGTGGCATTGGTGGCGACAATGATAATGATGATGAAGATGTGATGGAGTGGAGGTTGTTGTGGAGGTGGTAGTTGGTGGTGGTGGTGGCTATGAAGACAATGATTAGTGATGTTAGCGGTAGATTTGGTGGTTAATTTCAAAACTAGAGAATTGAGGCTACGCCAAAATGCTCAGAGTTTTTGAAGCCAAAGTTTTACGATTTGTTCAAAAAAAAAAAAAAGTCATTTCCAGTAAATTTTATGTCGCCCACTTCTGCCTGAAGCTGTTCATCAGTGTATTATATATATATATATATATATATATATATATACATACATATACACACATACATACATACATATATATATATATATATACATACATACATATATATATATGTATATTTATATATATGTATATATATGTATATATATATATATATATATATATATATATATATATATATGTATGTATATATATATATGTATATATATATATATATATATATATATATATATATATATATATATATAGATAGATATATGTATGTATATATATATATATATATATATATATAGATATATGTATGTATATATATATATGTATAGATATATGTATGTATATATATATATATAGATAGATATATGTATGTATATATATATATGTATAGATATATGTATGTATATATATATATGTATAGATATATGTATGTATATATATATATGTATAGATATATGTATGTATATATATATATGTATAGATATATGTATGTATATATATATATATATATATATATATATATATATATATATATATATATATATATATATGTATAGATATATGTATAGATATATGTATATATATACATACTCACACACACATAAACACACATATGTATACATATATAACATATGTATGTTAAATATGACCTGCAGATGGTCTTGCCATTAATTCAATTAGCTGCAGGGACATTTCATTACCATTCCTCACTATCATTACCAATATCATGGTTATTGTTATCATAATGTGTGTGTGTGTGTGTCTGTCTATGTGTCTGTCTGTCTGTGTTTATGCATACATATAATTATACATATATAAAAGTATATATATATATATATATATATATATATATATATGTATACTAAATTCGTTTATGGTAACATTAAAGGTATACAACTAAAGATCCTATTTAATTATGCCGGCTACTGTCCAATGATGGTGATTAGTGACTCAGTTTTTCAGGGTTGCATCATAGTTATACCGATATAACATTGGATAAATATAATAACAATAACTCTAGGATGGAATTTAGAAACATTTCAAACATCACTACGCACGTTTCCACAAATCACAAGACTTTAACATCAGATCTATATTTAAGAGATGAGGAATTATGTACATTACTCTTTTACCCTTTTACTTTGTTTCAATCATTTGACTGTGGCTATACTGAAGCACCGCCTTTAGTTGAGCAAATCGACCCCAGGACTTATTCTTTGTAAGCCTAGTACTTAATCTATCGGTCTCTTTTGCTGAACTGCTAAGTTACATAAACACACCAGCATCGGTGGTCAAGCAATGTTGGGTGGACGAACACAGACACACAAACATATACACACAGTTACATATATATATATATATATATATACAAAAATATGATGGGCTTCTTTCAGTTTCCATCTACTAAATCTACTCACAAGGCTTTGGTCGGCCCAAGGCTATAGTAGAATACACTTGCCCAAGGTGCCATGCATTGGGACTGAACCCGGAACCATGTGGTTTGTAAGCAAGCTACTTACCACACCTTCGTGGCACTTGTGCCAGTTGCACGTGTAAAGACATTCGAGCGAGATCGTTGCCAGTGCCGCTGGACTGGCTCCTGTGCAGGTGGCATGTAAAATGCACCATTTTGAGCGTGGCCATTGCCAGTACCGCCTGACTGGCCTTTGTGCCGGTGGCATGTAAAAGCACCCACTACACTCTCGGAGTGGTTGGCGTTAGAGAGGGCTTCCAGTTGTAGAAACTCTACTAAATCAGATTGGAGCTTGGTGTAGGCATCTGGTTCACCAGTCCTGAGTCAAATCATCCAACCCATGGAAAGTGGACGTTAAGCTATGATGATGATGATGATATATATATATATATTGTTCTATTTGGGGATGGTCATGTTGCCAGTTTAGCCAATAAAAACACATGCACTATATATTTGGTGTTCATTTGCTTCAGCTTTATTTCATATTAATCGTATTTCAGCCAGTGTGTTTATTTGTGTTTGTCTCCACTCCCTGCACTCACCTATCATGGTTTGATACCCGATGTTGGTGTGTTTGCATTCCTGTAACTTAGCGGTTCAGCAAAAGAACACTGATAGAATTAGTATTAGGCTTACAAAGAATAAGTCCTGGGTTCAATTTCTTCCACTAAAAAAGACCTTTTAAGGTGATGCTCCAGCATGGCTGCAGTCAAATGACTGAAACAAGTAAAAGAATAAAAGATTTAAGAGAAATGTATCTGGGCTTGCAGTTTCACAAAGATGAGGATGGAATGCTGGATGGTAAGAAGAACTGGATGGCAAGTACCCTGTTGGAGTGAACAGTGGCAGCACAAGACCAACAAAATGTGGGGTGAGGAATGTAGGCTGTATCAGATGCCCCCCCCCCCCCCCGACCCTTACCCTATAAGGATAGGTAAAGTCATTCAATTATATGATGATGGGTATGAAACCAAAGCTTGGAAAGTAGCTGTCAACATTTATCAGGGAAAAATAAAATAAATATAATACTCCAGTGAAAGGTATTGAGTGATCCTTGAATTCAAAGTTTGACTGTTTTTTAGAAATACCTACATAAAAAACAGAACAGGAAGGAAAAACGTTCACACATACATACATACATACATATGTGTGTGTGTGTGTGTGTGTATGTATGTATATATATATATATATATAAGATGGATGCATAGATAGATATGTATATATAGACATGTATATATCTACATATGTAGATATTCTGATATATATACATATATACACTTATATACATATATATATGTATACTTATATATATATATATATATATATATATATGAATACATATATACACATACATATATATATATACTTACATTTATTTATATACATATATGTATGCATTTGTATATGTACATACATTTTTTATATATATATATATATAACACAACCCCACCATTTACTGACATATATATATATATATATGTGTGTACTTACATAGATGTATTTATATTTGTGTACTATATATACGTACTTATGTATAAATATACTTATTTATACACACACACACACATATATATATAAATGTTTTACACACACACACAAATGTGCATACATACGTATGTACGTATATATATATATATATATATATATTGATATAAGTACAGATGTTTATACATACGTAAACATACAGCTCACACACAATCGTACATATATAAGATGGCATTATACATATACTTAATTCAAAAATATACGTTAATATACTGTCAGAGAGGAAAAAATATACATTAACAAAAATATACATTACTATGGAAGCACTGAGTGGAAAAAACGAAACAAATGGAAGTTGGACACCTTCATTTTTGGCTTCCTTATTTTTTTTATTTATTTGCTCTTTGTCACTATGAATTTTTCCATTTGTAATTATATGTGTGTTTTAACGCTCAAGTATGCTTGTGTGAGAGTATATATATATGTGAATATATATATATATATATATATATATATATATATATATATATATATATATGTATGTATATATATATATATATATATATATATATATATATATATATATATATATATGTGTGTGAGTGTGTACTTTAAGTAAGTGAATATTTTTTTTGTGCGTGTGTGTGTGTGTGTTTGTGTGTCCTGTGTGTGTATGTAACAAAAACAATTACTCTTATGTTTATGATGTGTATATATATATATATATATATATATATATATATATATATGTGCGTGCATTTGTGTGACTGAATGTGTGTGCGTGTAAATATATATATATATATATATATACATAAATAAAATTGTGTGTATGTGTGTGTGTATACATACATATATATATAATGTGTATGTATGTAAGTGCTTTTGTGTCTGAATGTGTGTGTATACATATATGCATATATATATATATATACACACACATAGATTTACATATGCACGTGTGTTTTTGTGTGTGTATATATGTATATATATACACACACAGAGAGGGAGTTGCATACAAGTACACTCTAAGTATAAATATTTGTACATTACATTCACACATTTATATATATATATATATATATATATATATATATGAATGCAGGAATGTTTACATATATGTGTGTGTGCATGTGTGAGTATGTGTGTGTTTGTGTTTGTAAAAGGGTTAAGTAGACACATTCACTCAAGCAGTAAAATCATATCAACATACACACACACACACACACACATATAGTTTACATTATGAACACACACACATACACATGTGGAGCCACTGACATCAATTTATGTACACAAATTTCAGGTAAGTATAGAATCACTAATGGATGGTTAGAAAAGCATTGTCAACCACATGAGACTAAAATCATAAAAACTATTAGCAACCACTCCATGATGGCAACATGCAAATCTCAAGAATGGTGCCTTACATTTTGTTGTGATCCCAATACAAGGAACAGCAGTTTTATATTTATCTATATGTGTATTTCAATTTTTATTTTTATTATTTTGTTAAAATTGTTTGTATTTTTACAGAAGGCACCTGTAAATCTAGCTACATTCCATCAAAATTTCATTCCCATTTGCAGCTTAAATTTTGTGGAATTAGAGAATTTTTATTATCAGTTTTTTTTTTTTTGTTTTGTGGGGATAGTTTTTTTTTTAATTATATATATATATATATATATTTATGTATATTTTTCTCCCTGAATTGAATGTCTCAGCAAATGTAGTCAATTAAATGAATTGCTAGCATATGTATTTGTACAGATGGACAAGAAAGAGTTACATGCTTGACTCAGTAATTCTTAAATATTGGTAAAGATAAGTTCCATTACTTACAGGGTTAAAAGGATTCTATTGATGCC
Source organism: Octopus bimaculoides (assembly GCF_046866305.1). NCBI lineage: Eukaryota > Metazoa > Mollusca > Cephalopoda > Octopoda > Octopodidae > Octopus > Octopus bimaculoides. The sequence continues at coordinate 9,160,525 of NC_142936.1, forward strand.
TGCATTTCCGTGTAACTGCATTTAAGTAATACGCAGCAGGAGGTGTTAGGTTTAGCATAACAGAACCGAAAGACGCATCCCTTCAGCTTTTAAAGAAGCCCTATAAGCTAACAGAACAAAATTTATGCCAGAGGGTAAGGAACTCCATTCCTGCATCTCAAATTGGAAACAATCCACTGAGAATAATCTCTAAAATCTCATATGAAAAATATATTTAACCTCTTTGTTATCATGATTCTTATGAAATATATTATTTTTATAGCAAATGATTTTTAAAATGATAAAATATTTACCTAGACACAGGCATGACTGTGTGGTAAGGAGCTTGCTGCCCAACCATACAGGGTTTAGACCCACTGCATGGCAACTTCGGCAGGTGCCTTCTACTATATCCTTGGTTTGGCCAAAACCTTGTGAGTTAATTTGGTAGACACAAAACAAAAGAAGCCTATTGTGTGTGTGTGGGTGTGTGTGTGTGTGTGTGTGTGTGTGTGTGTGTGTGTGTGTGTGTGTGTGTGTGTGTGTGTGTGTGTGTGTGTGTGTGTGTGTGTGTGTGTGTGTGTGTATATATATATATATATATATATACTGTTGTGTCTGGAGAGAGTCATTCTTTTTTGGTGCCTTGCAAACCAAATCTCAAAACGAAACATATATATAATATAATATAATGATAAAATTTTTATAAATCTTGATAAATTCTTATAAAGATATATATATATATATATATATATATATATATATATATATATATATACGACGGCCTTCTTTCAGTTTCCATCTACCAAATCCACTCATAAGGCTCTGGTCAGCCCGAGGCTATAGTAGAAGACACATACCCAAAGTGCCACACAGTGGGACTGAACCTGGAACCACATGGTTGGGAAGCAAGCTTCTTACCACACAGTCACTCCTATATACATACATACATACATATATATATATACACATATACATATATATATATATATCATCATCATTGTTTAATGTTCATTTTCCATGCTGGGACTTTAGTTGTGGTGCTATTGCATCATCACGTCTGCAGCTAATAGTATTCTTACTGTACCAAGATGGGGTGAGAGTATTGAGGTCTCCAGCAATTTAGAAGTGTATTAAAATGTTATATTTATAATGTGTAGCCTGCTGTGATAATTAATTAAGTTATTGGTGGTATGTGCATACATAATTACGTTAATAACTTTAGTGTTGTTGGCAATATGGCAGAATCGTTTGCATGCCAGGCAAATTGCTTAGCAGCATTTTGTCTGTCGCCATGTTCTGAGTTCAAATTCTGTCAAGGTTGACTTTGTCTTTCATCCTTTTGGGGGTCGATGAAATAAGCACCAGTTGAGCACTGGGAAACCTTTGGAGATATGCTGTGCTTGAGAAAACCCAGCAAGCCAAGTGAGATTGTAACCATGGCCGATGTCAGTGTGACATAACTGGCCCATTTAAAAGTACCCTTCAATCATCGGGAAATATACTGTGCTTGAGAAGACCTGTTGAGTCAAGTAAAATCATAGTCGTGGCTGATGCTAGTGCCACCATTGGTATGTAAAAAGCACTATTTGAGCTTGGTCAGTGCTAGTGCTGCCTGACTGGCTCCTGTGCCGGTGGCATGTAAAAAGCACCATTCAAACGTGGTTGATGCCAGCGCCACCAGACGGCTGCCATACCAGTGGCATGTAAAAGGCACCCACTACACTCTCAGAGTGAGGTATTACTGTATCTACCTATATATTTGCGAACCCATGGAAAACAAACCTGCACCAACTATTCTGTCTATATGTCTGTGCATACTTTACAATGCAATGTATGCCAGAAGGTCTGCAAATTTAACAGAGGCCTCAAAAGACATTTTAAGATCCACAAAGATCAGAACTTAACTGTAGCTCTTCGTGGTTTAAATTGGATATGCAATCTATGTAGGTGTCTTTTCAAAACACTGCCTGGTTTAAAAAGCCACATCAGGTGCCATAATGGTTCTAAGGTGTAGGTACAGGAGGTGGTCAAACTCTGCATAAGGAGTAGACAACTACCATATAATGGTCAAATATTTCCTTACCTGGAAACAAGTGAGGGTTAGCAATAGGAAGGGCATTTTACTGTTAAAAAAAAAGTTGCTTCAATGAACTCTGGTTGACCTGTGCAAACATGGAAAATTGGACGTTAGAACAATGATGATGATAATGATGATGGTGGCGGGTTTTTTTGGGGCACCATCACTATTGATATTTGTGGAGGCGCAATGGCCCAGTGGTTAGGGCAGCGGACTCACGGTCATAAGATTGCGGTTTCGATTCCCAGACCGGGCGTTGTGAGTGTTTATTGAGCGAAAACACCTAAAGCTCCACGAGGCTCCGGCAGGGGATGGTGGCGAACCCTGCTGTACTCTTTCACCACAACTTTCTCTCATTCTTACTTCCTGTTTCTGTTGTGCCTGTAATTCAAAGGGTCAGCCTTGTCACACTCTGTGTCACGCTGAATATCCCTGAGAACTACATTAAGGGTACTCGTGTCTGTGGAGTGCTCAGCCACTTGCATCGGATCAACTGGAACCCTCAATGTCATAAGCGACAGAGTACCAACAACTATTGATTTTATATATTGCAGTATGTTTACACTTTATATTATGTTTACATTGAATATATTTGCTATTTTGAATGTTGTATGCAGTACTTGGGGTTTTTGCATGCTACATCATTCCTGTTCAGTTCTGATTGAGTAGCCCTATGATCAAAGACTATCCAGCTGTGACAATCCCATCTTTTTTGCTTCTTATATATCTATGTCTACATTACCCAGCATGCTCTTACCTTCAAGGCCTGAATTTATGAAATCATTTTTTAAGTATAAAATATACAATTTTTGGTTTTGTTTTTAGATTGAGTTTTTTATGCCTAAAAGCTACTTTTATATGAACTCACCAATATTGCTAGTTATCAATATTGCTAGTTATCAATATTGCTAGTTATCAATATAACAGAATAAAGGGACCTGCCTGCTGGGACAGTGCGTTCTCACAGTTGCTATTTTCCTAAGTAAATATTTACAAAACTAATCGTTCCTTTGAAATACCATATAAACGACGAAAATGTATATAAATGCATAACTATGTTATTGGATATGTGTGTTAAACTCATTTAAATGAACAAAACATAGCAATTTCTAAGGAAAATGTAAAATTTCAACCTCTTGTACAATTGTAGGACAAAATCTTCTGGCTGCCTTTGTTGTTAACATATGTGAAAAGTCAATGATACAGTTGGAACGAGCAGAAAAAATTGAATTTGAATTGATGTAATGATTTTTTGAGGACATAAATTTTCCATACAGTTCAACATTTAAGAGATGAGGAATTATGTACATTATTTACATTTGACAGATATTTCTCCTCATTTTGTTTGTTGTTAGCACAACGTTTTGGCTGTTATACCCTCCAGTCTTCATCAGGTGTCTAGGGGAAATTTCGAACCTGTGTTCTCATTTCTAAGATATCTTTTGATGTTATTATTAATATTCAGGTCACTGCTTGGAATCGAACTCAGAATCTTGGGGTTAAGAGCAGGCATAGTGGTTAAGAGCGCAGGCTACTGACCCCAAGATTCCGAGTTCAATTCCAAGCAGTGACCTGAATAATAATAATAATAATAATAATAATAATAATATCGAAAAATACCTTAGGAATGAGAAACCAGGTTCGAAATTTCTCCAAGACACCTGATGAAGGCTGGAGGGTATATCAGCCAAAACGTGTTAACAACAAACAAGATGAGGACAAATATCCGTCAAATGTAAATAATGTATGAATTTTCCAGTTTGGTTTTTAGGTTAGACTCCTCCCAGTAATTATGCATCCCAACAGTCTTGAAATTAACCTGTATATACCCCTGGTTGCGTTTGGGCAATACAAAACCTGCTCCTACTTGTTTGGACATGAACTCGCCGGGAAGAATCTGACTGAGCATACGAAATGTTAAGTTGGTAGTTGACACCCGTGGCTAACAGTTGCATAGTGTCCTTCTCTTCCAGGTTGTGAAAGCTTACCATAATGTTTAATCTAAATACAGTGAAATTTTTTATGGGCCTCTTGTGCCGGTTGCACGAAAAAAGCACCATTTGAGCGCGATCGTTTCCAGCTTCACCTTACTGGCACTTGTGCCGGTGGCATGTGGACAAAACATTGGACTGACTCCTTTGCAGATGGCACGTAAAAAACACCACTTGAGCGTGGCCATTGCCAGTACCGCCGGACTGGCCCTCATGCTGATGGCATGTAAAAAACACCCACTACACTCTTGGAGTGGTTGGTGTTAGGAAGGGCATCCAGCAGTAGAAACTCTGCCAGATCAGATTGGAGTCTGGTGTACCCATCCAGTTCGCCAGTCCCCAGTCAAATCGTCCAACCCATGCTAGCGGACGTTAAATGATGATGATGATTTATATGTGTGTATATACACACATACACCCACATGCATAAACCAATTACATCAACTCCACTACTTCACTGGTACTTTATTTTATCAGACCTTGGAGACTTTGGAATTTGGTACAGTCTTCTGTATTGCCAATTCCCATTGGACCATTTAACCCATGCCAGAATTAGTTACATGAGGAATTAATAAATAATGAGAAAATTCAAAGTCATGAACTAATAAAAAAAAGAGAGCTCAGAGTGGTAAAATTTAATTTCTGGAAATGGAGATATAAAGTTGTTGAATTATGGTGTTAAATAATGATGAAATATCTAAAAAGCAAAATTGTCTTTTGCAGGATTTGAACTAAGAATCTATAGATTAGGAACTAAATACCATTGTGCATTTTCTTTAGAACTTTTCAGTTCAGCATCTTCTGCTTGTACAAAATAATTTTGTTATTTCACTCTGAGCTACTTTTTCCAGCACACCTGATAAATGTCCACAAGATATCTATGATTTGAAGACGGGAGTTATTTAAACTTTCAGGAAATTGAATTAATATGTGTCTCAATTTAATACTAAGAAAGTTCTCATTGAAATGTGCAAAAATGCAGCAGCATACCCACATCTGCACTAATATTCGCATTGAAACGAAGATTTTTTTTTTGTTTTTGTTTTTTGCACAAGCTGCCGTTGTGAATCAATATTTTCATATGCATTGCGAATCAAAATATGTTTGAGATCTCAGATAACAAATAGTTGCCTAAAGGGCCAATTAAATCTACGATTAACAACGTTGAAACCAATATCCAATACGTTGTAATAAACAATAAAAGCAAAAAAAAAATTCTAAATATTCTCATTTAACAGATTAAATTTTTAATATTATTTTTAATTGTCATCGATGGTAAGGAATAAGTATGTAACTGATTAAAACTGAAAAAAATTCTTATGTCTCAATTATAACCAGATTTATTTATAATTAGTGAATATGTAAAAGAAAAATATATAAATTCTACGTCATGTGTTAAAATTTCTCTACACTACCCAATAACGTTTCAAATAAAATAGTCTTCAAATGAGGTAAAAAAAAGAAAAAAGAAAAAAGAAACGGTACTGTTGTTGCCCTTAAGTCTAAACCAATAATGCACTTGTTCATTATATAAATGAATTAACGGCGGTGAGCTGGCAGAATCGTTAGCACACTAGGTAAAATGCTTAGCAGTATTTAGTCTGCTGTAACGTTCTAAGTTCAAATTCTGCCTTAGACAGACATAATTTATTGACCCTGAAAGGATAAAAGGCAAAGTCAGCCTCGGTGGAATTTGAACTCAGAACGTAACAGCAGATGAAATAACGCTTCTGCTAGCTTGCTGCCTTGTTGATGAAGAAACATTGTTAGGTGCAATTATGTGGTAAGGAGTTTGTTTCCTAACCACATGGTTGTGGGACCTTGGGCATATGTCATTTAGTATCATCATTGGCTTTGTGAGGAGATTTGGTAGATGGAAACTAAATGAAGCTCATTATGTATGTATGTGTATATTTCTCGAAATATGAAAATTTATTTGCTTTATTATTGGCTCCAACAGCTTCTGCAAGCTGTTGTATATATGTCTTCAATGGTCTTCCAGCCACTGTGGCATCATGATGGACAAACAGCAACACATTACTCACAAATTCTTCTTTACTTCTCCAGCAGTGGTCAGTAAACCTCAATCTCTGCTCTTGGATGGTTGATGAGAGAAAGTTGGTACATTTCCATATAACCATTGTTTTGTTGGGTTCTGCTACCAAAAGATGTTGAGCACTGCACATAACATTCTAAAAAACATAGTCACACAATCGAAATCTCAAAGCTACAAGACAATGGTGGATAAATTCAAAACAGTGTGGATAAATAAGTGTTACATTATTTACAGTATTTACTTTCGACGGATATTTGTCTTCATCTTGTTTGTTGTTAACAAAACATTTCGGCTGATATACCCTCCAGCCTTCATCAGGTGTCTTAGGGAAATTTCGAACCTGGGTTCTCAATCCTGAGGTATTTTTCGATGTTGTTATCATCATCATCATTAATCAGGTCACTGCCTGGAATCGAACTAAGAAACCACTACACCATATTCCCATGGGCATATGGCGTAGTGGTTAAGAGCGTGGGCTACTAACCTCAAAATTCCAAGTTTGATTCCAGGCAGTGACCTGAATAATAATAATAATGATAATAATAATAATAATAACATTGAAAAATACCTTAGGAATGAGAAACCATGTTCGAATTCTCCCCCAAGACACCTGATGAAGGCTGGAGGGTAAGACACATACACACATGGATATGTATACATGTATATGTGTGTGTGTGTGTGTGTGTGTGTGTATATGTGTGTAAATATATATATATGTATATATATATATATATATATATATATATATATATTATAATATTAGGGAATGTAAAATTCCAAACTTACAGGAATATTCAATTTAGTAATACCAAATTGAATTTTATAATAAATAATATATAAATACAATTTAAAAAAGAACCCCCATTATACAATTCAAACAATGAAAGAGACAAATCACCAAGAAAAACGTTCTCTACAAAATACTAATTTTAAAATCTATAAAATCTAATAGAAAAGTATAAAATCCATAAAAATCAGTAAAATACTAGACTAAAAATTTAATTCAACTTAGTAAATTGATAAAATAGAAGGTAAAGTGTTGACTGTGCGCGTTTCGTTGCCACATTATAGCAGAAAAAAAACAGTACAATTCACAATAAATTGATCAAGATTATATTCTACTCAAAATACAGTCACTCATCAGGTCTCTGGAAAAAAATAAGAATTCAAATAACGTATCTTACTAAATAAATAATAAAAATATTAGTACATGTAGGAAAGCTCTCGTTAGTACAATAAATGAAATGTAAACACTTAATACTAATCATTCAAGTTAAAGGCATGGTTCGGATCTTTATGATTTGACGGCCAACACTTGTTTTCCTAACGAAACACTTTCAAACTTGGGACACTGGTAGAATGTGTCATACAAAACAACTTTTTCTCTTAGCCTTCTTAACAAAAAATTGGACATCGCAAGTTATTTCATGTTAAAGTTGTCGTATTTCTGTAATTTCAACCAATCACTGACGTCTATTCAGCTGAATACAGTTAGTACTGTTCGGTGTCAAGTGTGTTATTCCCTGTTTAATTATATCATTATTCCCTAGTAAGGGTTTAGGGTTCGGGTTTTAGAGTTAGTGTTAGGGTTAGGGTTAAGGTTATGGCAAAAATAATCATAACCCTAACCGTAATCCTAAAACTAACCTTAAACTAGAGTTTGATTTGAAGAAGATTTGGCTGCTATTTCTAGGAAATGAAGCACTTGGTGGATGTGCATCAATGATTCTGCCAGCTCCAATAACAAGTGCAGGCAATATTCAAGTATTTTGATGGCTTTTTCCCCTTTGTTTACGAACAGTCTAGTTAATCGGAAATGTCAGAACTAACGGGGATTAATACCATATACACCGTCACACAGCACTAACTATATTCAACTGAATAGACGTCAGTGATTAGTTGAAATTATCGAAATAAGACAATTTTTAACGTGAAATAACTTCAGATACAAAATTTTTTATCTGTTCTATACCACAAAATATACAAGTATACGAAGTTTGAAAGTGTTTCGGTACCAAAAACACTACATAAAAAAATGTTGGCCGTCAAACCCTAAAGATCCCATGGTTCATCTAAAATAACATCTGTGGACTAATGGTAGACATCTTTATGAACAGAAATACGTATAAAAAGATAGTGTTATTAAGTAAATAAATTCGAACGTTTAACAATATCAGTAAAGTATACGGACCGACTTATCTCATCGACGATCTCTTGGGAACTCTAATTTTAACCTTAAAGCGTAGAATTTATACGAAGTATGTCACGTGACAATATGGCGTCCGTCCTTACTGCGTAGAATTTATAATATATAAATCACGTGACAATATGGTGTCATGGGAAGAAGAAAGAAGAACGTATTATAATGAATAAAATGACGAAATGTGTTATAGAATAGGGAAACTAACGTGTAGTATGCTATTTACTGGAAGATTAAAATTTTAATTATTATTAATAAAGTCAAAATAATTAGAACTAATAAATGTAAGAGGTATCTAAAGTACGTAAATAATGCTACATTTACCTTCTATTTTACCAATTTACTAAGTTGAATTAAATTTTTAGTCTAGTATTTTATAGATTTTTATGGATTTTAAATTAGTATTTTGTAGAGTACGTTTTTCTTGATAGTGATTGTTTGAATTGTATATTGGTGGTTCTTCTCTAAATTATATATATATATATATGTGTATAAGTTGTTGAAAAATATCGTTATTTTTATGCCTATAACGAAGTTTTTGAACTATTATTTTCATATTCTTATTACTTGCTCTGGCTGTTTTTTTATGAATGTGATGAATCTTTATTAGAAATCATTCTTTCTCTCTTTTTGGACGTCTCAAAAAGTTTGAATTGTTCGCTTTTGAAGTTATTTTTTTAACCCTGTACACACACACACACACACACACACACACACACATATATATATATATGTATATAACTTACTTGGAAAAGGATGCATGTCGTTCGTTCTTTCTGTCCACTTCCTTCCTAAAGAAAAGACGTGTCTTTCCTGTCTCCTCATGGCTCGTCTACCTAGCGTTCATAATAATTTTTCCATCATCTTGGCTCAACAGCCCTCACCGTTTGTTTTTACTGTCTTGTTCTTGTTAAAACTTTCACCCTCCGCAAAAAATCCAAGATTTTATTCAACTTGCTTTGCGGGAAGGACTGTTTCGACGAAGTCGCGTATTGTCCTTGCCTTCGAAACACGGAGTAGATGAGACAGGAACAACTGACGAAGGGGTATATTCTTTATGTTGCCTGTCTCGTTTCTCTGGGGTTTTTTCCGCTGTTCGAAAAAAGTTCGTTTTTTATGTTTCCGTTTTTCTGTTTTTGTTTCTCATTGTGTTTAACGTTTTTTTTTTGTCCTGTACCCATATATGCATGTATATATACATATAGATGTAAGTATGTACCTCTCCTGTCAAACCATTGTTTTTCCGACCAGCCACCATGCTTGACCACTGAATCCACAATTTTCTTGGTGTGGGTTGGTGTGATGTGGTATGGTGTGGTGGGGTGGAAATACAGGTACAACAGAAACAGGAAGAAAGAGTTGTGGTGAAAGAGTACAGCAGGGTTCGTTACCACCCCCTGCTGGATCCTCATGGAGCTTTAGGTGTTTTCACAATTCCCAGTCAGGGAATTGAAACTGCGATCCTACAACCGTGAGCCTGCTGCCCTAACTACTGGGCCATTACATCTCCACACCGGATAACGTAGATCTGGATAGAATATACCAGGGAAAACGATGGAACTGTCAAGACTGGAATATCAGTCAATCAAAGGAAAATAAACAGAGTGACGTGCAGATCAATACTAATCAGGACAGAAATCTATATGTGATGCATCTGCAATGAAGAGGTGTTGAAGAGATGAGAGTTAATGTGAGAATAATGGTGAATGTGTTACTAATAGGTATTGATAGAATTGGTGATGATGGAAGTGGCTAATTATAGTCATAATGATAATGTTAGTGGTATTAGTGGCAGAAGAGGTGATAATGTTTATTTTAATGTTCTTTCTTTCTTTCTTTATTTATTTGTTTATTTTACAGTGTAATGTGTGAACAGTAGTGTTAATCGTTACAGGTTTCTGACAGATCAATCATTGTTAGTTCACTTCACATCTGGCAGAAAGAGTAACAAAGGGAGTGTTTATAAAATCACTGCAGAGCAAACATTACAAGGATCCTCACTCAAGTATATTGGACTTCATACGTTTGTACCCCAGTGTCACTTTGATGGCATGTGCTGCTCTATCATTACTGCTGCTGCTGCTACTACTACTACTACTAATAATGATGATGATGATGATGGTTTAAAATTTTAACTCAAGGCCAACTATTTTGGGAAAGGACGTAAGTCAGTTACATTGACCTCCAGTGCTCAACTGGTACTCATTTTATTGGCCCCAAAATGAAAATAATAATGCCCTGATGCGGTACCAGGCAGTGGCTCTCATGGCTTCTGATCTTAATCGATTGGAAGTGTTATCATGTACATTGTTTTGTCTTGGTATAAAAGATGGGCTACAGCAAATATTCTGCTTAATACCACAGATTTGCTTGTCAGTTGTTTGACCTTAATCAGTTGAGCATGTCCCTTGGTGGCTGACGATATGTGCATCTCTGATCATGAGCAGAAGTAGTGGGGGAGCATCATAGCCATGTGCTGAGAATAATTCTTTGGGGTTTGGATAATTCATTTCTGGAAAGTTAAACAAGCCTTATTCAGGGACCTTTTGAGAAGGATGGGCTACTCAACCTGATGAAAATTCTAACTGAGCCCCTACCTACCAGGTCATGCACTGTTTATCTTGATATGAGATCACCATGTCATGTACATATGCTTGTGATGCATGTGCCTAGTGTACCCTTATCAGATGGGTAGTCATGATGGGTATAATGGGCTTCGTATATCTTACCCCAGTGTCATTTTGATGGCATGCATAATTTATGGACCCAAAAGGATGAAAGGCAAAGTCAACCTCAGCAGAATTTGAACTCAGGGCCAATCGGGAGGCCTCATGGATCCAGGATTACTCTGACTATGGAAGATTAAGGGCCTGGGGTTATAAACACATACCCCATCACTAAGGTCATACCCATATACTCTTAATTACCTTTCAACAAATTCCTTGGAAGAAAACGTTTCGCTTTCCAAGTAAAATTGGAAGAAGCTGATGATAAAAGTTTCTGTTCTAATATAGAGAGAAAACCATGATTTTTTAATACTATTTTTCTTTGTTTTTGAGATGAGGGTATATAGTTGTTTATATTGAAACCAGTGTTTAAGCGTTTTGTATTTAAACTGGCTATATCCGGTAAAATTATTCTACCCTTTTGTTACCATATTTCTGTTGAGATGCTTTGTGTTTTTTTCAATTAATTTTAAATATAACAAAGAATTTAGTAAAATAACTTAGCAATCAATTAAGCTAGTGTTAGGAACATAGATTGTGACTAAGGTTTGGTGGAAGATTTTAATTCAAAACTTATGAAAACAAAACATTTGTACTCAGTGCCGTGCCAGAGGTTGTTTTAGGCGGGTTGGTATCAAAAGGGTTAAGAATTGTTTCTCTATTATATATTTTAACCCTTTCGTTACCATATTTCTATTGAGATGCTTTACATTTCTTTCAATTAATTTTAAATATAACAAAGAATTTAATAAAATAACTTCGTTATCATTAAGCTGGTGTTAGGAACATAAATTGTGACTAAGGTTTGGTGGAAGATTTTAATTCAAAACTTTTGAAAACAATGCATTTGTACTATAGAGCCAGAGGTGGTTTTAGGCAGGTTGGTATCAAATGGATTAAGAATTGTTTCTCTCTTATATATTTTAATGTTCAAACTGCTCAGATTTGACCTCTCACACTAACCATACAATATTATTTTAAAAATTAAGAGTTACCTCATCAAAATCTCAAAGCTAAAAGATAATGCAGGATTAATTCAGAACAATGAAGGAAAAAAACGCATTACATCTGACAGAATAATGTGAATACCAAGGGGTTAAGTGGATAATTATTCTATTGACCCTGGGGGAAAATTTCAATCACAAGGTATTGGTTAGTGTAAGGCTGAATTTTTTTATTCTTTTATTTGTTTCAGCCATGCAGCTGTGATCATGCTGGAGCACCACTGAGAAAAAAACAAAAAAACTCGCTCAAGGTGCCACACGCTGATATGAAATTCAGAAGTGTGGTTGCAATGCAAACTTCTTAATTACATAATCTGTACTACCACCAACACCAACGCCACTACCACTACCACCACCGCCGCCGCCACCACCATCACCACCACCAACAACATCAACATTTTTTGCCTCTGTAAGCTGACTGCCCATCCATCTGCATTATGTCATTACCACCACCACCACCTCCACCACTATGCAGTTTGTACCTAAGCTGGGGGTGATTGTATTTTTGGTGAGGGTGTTGTTGTTGTTGTTGTTGTTGGTGGTGGTGGTGGAGTTTGTGATGTCAATACTGCTTGTGGTGGTGATAGTAGGGCAACTGTTAGTGGTGGTGTGGGGAAGGGGGAGCTTTGGGGGGCGGGGGTGGCAGTGATGGCGAAGCGAGTGGTAATATGGTTTAATTCATAATGAAATTAAAATTGAAAACTTTAATTTAAAGAAGGAATACTGAGAGAGAGAGAGAGAGAGAGAGAGAGAGAGAGAGAGAGAGAGAGAGAGAGAATGAAAGGGAAAGAGAGAGTGGAAGTCAGTCTCTGTGAGATAGCCAGTGTGTGCATGTATGTATGTGTGCATGTATGTGTGTGCATGTGTGTGAGCATGTGTGTATGTATGAGTAAACAACAGAGACAGGTGAAGAGAGAGAGAGAGAAAAGAGCAACAAGAACAACACCATAAATTCATCAGGCATATACACCCCACCACCACCACCACCACCACCACCACCGCCTCCACCACCACCACCACCTCCACCGTCACTACATCCTACGTATTGCAAATACTGTTTCCTGATTGGTCATTGTTGCTTCACTCACTGCACAGTTACACATCACTGCTGCAACACTACATTGGGTTTCATGGTGCATAAGTTTGAAGTCTCCATGGGCAGCTTCTTCATTTAATTGCCATATATAGCATGTGATGGTGGCGGCGGTGGTGGTGGTGGCAGAGTGAGTGGGCAGTCAGCTTCCATGGGCTAAAAATATTGTTAGCAATGATGACGGGAAGAGCAGTACATGTTGATGCTGTTACAGTTGTTGTTCAGCTCTTGGAAAGCCCCTGACTGAGAAAATCTATCATCAATGATGTCCCAGCTACGGTCACCCTGAGATTTATTTCTCCCTTTATTTATTTCTCTGATTTTGTTGCAAAACAGAAATGATTGATAAAAGAAGGGCTTAGAGTTTTTTTTACCCCTTTACATTAAAGAGTTCCTCACTTCCTTCCAAAATGAATCTAAATAGGATTAGTACAATGCTTGTGATATCATGTGTTTCAGGATCAATGTTGTAAGAAACCTAGCGAATGTGTATGGCAACAAAGACAAAAAAACAAACAAACAAAAAAACGGAGAACATGGTACGCAATTACGAATATAACAAGACATAACAACAGGCGTCTTTCGACTGAGAACAATTCAAATTGAGCTGGCGTGTATGAAGTGAAAGCCTATATGTGTGTGTGTGTGTATGCACGCGCATGTGTGTGTGTGTGTATGTATATATGTATGTATCATCATCATCATTGTTTAATGTCTGCTTTCCATGATGGCATGGGTTGGATGGTTTGACTGAGGACTGCCAAGCCAGGAGACTGTAACAGGCACAAATCTGATCTGGCAAGGTTTCTTCAGCTGGATACCCTTCCTAATGCCAACCACATGTGCTGGTGGCACATGAAAAAACATTCGAGTGAGGTCGTTGCCAGTGCCGCTGGACTGGCTCCTGTGCAGGTGGCATGTAAAACACACCATTTTGAGTGTGGCTGTTGCCAGTATCACCTGACTGGCTCTCGTGTTGGTGGTACGTAAAAGCATCCACTACACTCTCTGAGTGGTTGGCGTTAGGAAGGGCGTCCAGCTGTAGAAACTCTGCCAGATCAAATTGGAGCCTGGTGCAGTCTTCTGGTCTAAATATTCCTCCTGTTTTAGGTTCAGACTAGCCAGACTCAGCCTCTCACACCTACCCTACACTGTCACTCTAAAAATAAACAAAAACAATCACAAGGCTGAAATCTCAAAACTGGGAAATAACAATGTATTATAAAAGTATGAATAAATAAGCATTGCATTTCTCAGAATGAACTGAATATTAAAGAGTTAAATGTAATGTGGAATGACTGCAGACTATGGCTAAATAAATATAGGACATCAGAATAGTGAAAATTACTTGGGGGTATTTTCTGCAAGGAAAGTATACAGTTAAGGTAGCAGGTGCACTAACATAGTGTAGTGAACCCAAACAAATTTTTTTATCAATTAAAATTATGCCCATAGTGATTAATCGTTACAGCTAATTACTTTTTCTCCTCATTTACAAATGTCGTTTTAATTAATTAAACATATATTTTTTTTGTGGCCCATTACATAAAGTATGTTACTTCACTCCAGTTAACTATAAAACAGCGCAGTAAATTCAGTAAAGTGTTATAGATTAATAATTAATGCTAATGACTTTTTCTCCTCGTTTTACAGATGCCATTTTAATTGATTAAATAAGTTTGTGGCCCATTTTATGAAGTGTGTTACCCTGTTCAGGTAACTGTGTACGTCACAGTATGTTTTAGTGTAGCGTCGTAGTTTTATAGAGCTCTGTGAAGTAGACAGAAAGTGACGGAAGAACTGTGCTATTCGAAAGGTAGAAATAAAGTACATTGGCGATGTGGTTTGTAGTTCTTTGTGAACTGCATTGTCATTGTTGATTATGACGATGACAATGATGATGATGATGATGATGATGATGATGACGACGATGATAGTAATGATGATGATGATGATGATGATGATGCTGTTCACAATGATGATCATCATCATGATGACGATGAAGCTGGCGGCAATAATGATGTTGATAATGATGATGATGATGACGACGACGACAGCGATGATGATGATGATGATGATGGTGAGGATTGATGATGATGATGGTGATGGTGTTGGTGGTGATGGTGATGATGATGATGATGATGATGATGCTGTTGACAATGATGATGATCATCATCATGATGACGATGATGATGACGACAACAATGCATATCACAATGACAACTATGATGATGATGATGACGACGACGATGCTGTTGACAATGACAGTGATGATGATGATGATGATGATGATAGTTATATCAATGATGATGATGATTACGATGTTGATGATGATTACGATGTTGATGATGATGACAATGACGATGACAGTGATGACAATGATGGTGATGATGACGATGACAGTCATCATTGTCATCATTGTTTTTATGTCTTCTTTTCCATGCTGGCTTGGACTAGACTGTACTTTTAAAAGGCAATGATTTCCAGCCAGCCACTCTTCCTACAGCCAAGCCTTTTTATTTATCTCATACAACAGGCGATGAACCTATTTCTAAAAAGCGCACTCCCCCTCTGGGATACCCATGGTGTAAAAGATGAAAGGAACACAAAATCACATTTCTCTCTTTCTCTCTCGCCCTTTACTTTCTACTCTCCTTTTCTGAAATATTGCCTTATCTCTCTATTTCTCCCTTTCACATAATCACTCAGACTCCTTTCAAACCTTGACCTTAATAAATCTTCCAATTTTTTCCTTACATTTTCTGTTATTTTTTTGTTTTTTTTTTCCAAATCAAAAACATTTACCTCCCCTCTTCAACTCTTTTCTTCTCTTATTCATTTACTATATAACAGTGGTTCTCAACCAAGGTCCATACGACCCTTGGGGGCCATATAAAATTTTGTTACTGAAATTTATCTGCAATAAATTGCTTGTATTCTACAATACACAAAATATATCAAATTTTTAGGAGTGGCTGTGTGGTAAGTAGCTTGCTTACGAGCCACATGGTTCCGGGTTCAGTCCCGCTGCATGGCACCTTGGGCAAGTGTCTTCTACTATAGCCTCAGGCCAACCAATGCCTTGTGAGTGGATTTGGTAGACGGAAACTGAAAGAAACCCGTCGTATATATGTGTATATATGTATACATCTGTATGTGTGTGGGTATATGTTTGTGTGTCTGTGTTTGTCCCCCCAACATCGCTTGACAACCGATGCTGGTGTGTCTATGTCCCCGTAACCTAGCAGTTTGGCAAAATAGACCGATGGAATAAGTACTAGGCTTACAAAGAAAAAGTCCTGGGGTCTTGCCCGGACTTGTGCCTCTGAGGGGAACTTTCTAGATACAATCCTCTGTTATTCATTACCAAAGGGATCTTTAAAAAAATAGAGAAAGCCTCTTTTTTCTTATATATACATTGAATGTCTTGCCCAGACTTGTGCCTTTAAGGGGAACATTCTAGGTACAATCCCATGGCCATTCATTACCAAAGGGAGTCTTTGAAAATAGAGAAAGCCTTTTTTTATGTATACATTGAATGACTGTGGAAGTCCAACAGAATAAAACAGATATCCAAGAGATCCCTAGGCAAGAATGGTTGAGAACCAATGACCTATGGTCACTTTCTCTTTTCTGCCTACAAACAGAAGCACTCACAGACATACATGTATATACACACACACACACACACACACACACACACACACACACATACACACACATGTACTGTTCCCTTTCTTTCTCTTCTGACTTTTCCTCATTTTTTTTTTGCCATTTTTCTTTCTTTTGG
>NC_142936.1:9187443-9189943 GCF_046866305.1 Octopus bimaculoides
CACACATATAAACACATACACAAAGAAACAACACAAACACATACATAAACATACATACATATTCTCATTTGTAATCTAATCAAGCTCACACAAACACATATGCAAATGTACACACATATACAGATTGTGTTTAGAAAATACTTCATCGCATGCATACGCGCACGCGCACACGTTCACACACACACATATAAACAAATTTCTTACCACCAACTAACCGACCAGCTCTATGACCACCCTTGGAATGTCATTTTAGTATTGACGTCATGACTGAGAAATTAGCCAGACCTAACTCCCCCAGGAGACAGAAATATAGACTGAAACACACACATACACCTATTTCATATGGGCAACACACTATACACATGTGCTTATATATATATGCACACACACATAACTGTATATGTGTGTGTGTGTGTGTGTGTGTGTGTGTGTGTGTGTGTGTGTATATGTGTGTATATATTCATATATATATATATTACACATATATATATATATACGTACATATATATATATATATATATATATATATATATATATATGCATTTGTGTGTATTCACACAGATACAGTGACTGAAATACAGACAGCTGTTTACAGATGTTTGTATATTCGAAGAGTCATAGCTACTTATACATTTATGTAATGCAGATGCATATACATACATACACAGTTATTTGTAAATGCATATACTCACGCACAGCTACTCAGGAATACAAATACATACGCACATTCACAAAATACATGTGAGTGTATGTATGTATGCATGCGTTTATGTATCTATATATATATATATATATGGGAGAATATACAAAAAATAACAACAGACGAGGACAGGTGGTGTAAATAACAAAAATATATATGCATGCACATGTGTATGTGTGTTTGTGAATATTCATCTGTCCCTCTCTCTCTCTTTATATATATATATATATATATATATATATATATTTATACACATACATACATACACACATATACATATAAACATTTATAGATACATATATATACAGACATTGAGTCATATATGTGTGTATGTGTATGCCTGCATGCATACATATATATATATATATATATATATATATATATATATATATATATATATAATGTATGCATGTGTGCATGTATATAAGCATGCATATATTTGTACGCATGAATATGCACATACACACACACACACACACACACACACACACATACAGAGAAATTCTGTAAATGCACATTTACATACTCATACAGCTACTTATGGATGCACTCACATATAGATATACTCACACGTACATGGCAGATCAATGCCCACACCTCACCACCAACTCACGCCTCCGCGCTCACATGCCAGCACACGCCCGACTAAAGGCACACACAGCCCTTGCACATACATATGCTTCAGAGCGAGATATATACCATTCCTTGCAGCCCCAGCCCCCCCCCACCTCCAACGCCCACAACCTCAACTAATCAATCACTCTGAACACCATAGTGGGTGAAGTCATTTAGTCTTGACACAGGCAAGTGTTGGCTACGCAACAGTGGAAAACAACTCCTGGATGATTCAAACAGGCAGGACAACATCACAGAACTGAAAAAATCATTGAACCATCAGAGCAAAGTTAGAAAGTTGCTTGAACTCCCAAAATACATTGCTAAGTGCCCAGTGAGGCATGACAAAGCATTCAGTGAACCGTAAAACCACAATCCATCTAGTAGTTGGTTTTTTTTCCATGATAACTTGGTTTTTCTCAATAAAATTGCTTTTCTCTATGTGAATTACACTTTTTACATCATTGAGTCTTTTCCTTTTTACAAGCATCCATCCTGTTCACTCACTCGCTCGCTCGCTTGCTTGCTTGCTCACTCTGAGATCAATGTACTGCCATTCTCTGTGTCTGTCTATCTAAAAGACAAACCCAATGTTCTATGTATATCGTAGTAGCTCTATTAACTTTTCTAATACAGCCCTACGAAATTTTCAATGTAGCTAATTCCCATATATACCAAATTCTCATTTGTCCTGCTTTTTTATTTTCTCATTCCATCATCACCAACAATATATATATTTATATGTGTGTGTATATATGTATATATATATATATATATATATATATATATATATATATATATATATATATATATATATATATATATATATACATATATATACACATATATATACATATATAGATACATATATATATAGACATATACATATATATGTATGTATACATATATATATGTATGTATACATATATATATATGTATGTATACATATATATATGTATGTATACATATATATATATATATATATATATATATATATATATATATATATATATATATATATATATACATATATGTGTGTGTGTGTGTGTGTGTGTATTAGTATAACTTTGATTATTACTTTCATTGCACTGTAAAAGAAATGCTTTGTGGCATTTGTTCTGATTCTTGATGTTCAGGGTTCAATTCCTGCCTAGGTCGACTTTACTCCTCATCCCTCTTGAGCCA
>NC_142936.1:9204943-9217443 GCF_046866305.1 Octopus bimaculoides
GTGGTCTATTTTATGAGGTTATTAATTATGTATTCTGCCATTCTATACTTATATATTTGATTCATAACTACACTCTATGTGGGATTCATATATTTTAAATAATGTAGTATCTAATGTTTTTGTTGCATAATCCTTTCTACTATTGGCATAGGGGAGAGGGCAAGTCAATTACATCGATCTCAGTGCTCAACTGGTACTTATCCCAAAAGGATAAAATGCAAAGTCGACCCCAAAAGAATAAAAGGTAAAGTCAACCCCAGCAGAATTTGAACTTAGAACATAAAAACAAATGAAATGCCACTATGCATTTCATCCAACATATTTGTTGCATAATATTTGTGTTTATATTGTTATATTTGGGAAGCTATAATTGTTAAAACTTATAAACATACATTATTTACATTCGATAGATATTTGTCCTCATTTTGTTTGTTGTTAACACAACGTTTCGGCTGATATACCCTCCAGCCTTCATCAGGTGTCTTGGGGAAATTTCGAACCTGGGTTCTCATTCCTAAGGTAGTTTTCGATGTTGTTATTATTATTATTATTATTATTATTATTACTATTATTATTATTCAGGTCACTGCTTGGAATTGAACTCGGAATTTTGGGGTTAGTAGCCCGCACTCTTAACCACTACACCACGGGCATATGGTGTTGTGGTTAAGAGCACGGGCTACTAACCTCAAAATTCCGAGTTCAATTCCAAGCAGTGACCTGAATAATAATAATAATAATAACAACAACAACATCAAAAAATACTTTAGGAATGAGAACCCAGGTTTGAAATTTCCTCAAGACACCTGGAGAAGGCTGGAGGGTATATCAGCCGAAATGTTGGTTAACAATCAAACAAAATGAGGACAAATATCCATCAAATGTAAATAATGTAAATAAAATTCAAAATTGAAAGATGTGTTTCTATTACTCTATGGATCAGTCTATTTCGTTTGTTAGAATAACAGTTGTTGATTAGTGTTTGTATTATTTTGTGAATTTTCTTTATCTAGCACTTTGTGGAAGAAAATCTGAGAAGGGACTTTACCATAATCAGTTTGTATTTCTACAGACAATTGTTGTATCCATGAAAGTATACACATTTATGCTTATGGTAAAAATTTAGGGTAAACAAACATGATTTATCTGTTATTTTTGGCTTGAATATTTATACCTAGAAATGGAGTCGTTGTATTGCAAGATGTTTTATTTGTATTGTTATGAATATTAAATTTTAGTATAGAGTTGTTTTCTGGTATTTTCTAATTTCCTCAACTTCTTCTAGTGTGTCTATTATGATGAAAATATTATGCACAAACATGGAGTGTCTTGTGTATTTGTCTGAGTACAATGTTTTCTATTGTAGCCATGCAGATTGTTGTAAACATAGGACCTAACGAAGAACCAATGCCTACTTCATATAGTTGCTCATAAAATTTGCTGTTGTACAGGACATTAATAAATTCTTTGGCATATTTGCAGGTATTGTGCAGGTTTTCTTTGATGTCTAAACGTATTATTTAAGAAATATGGTCAAAAAAAGAAGAAAAAAAAAACATTGAAATCAAACTAATCTACCAATGTACATAGGTCAAAGTTACGCACATACACACATGTATAATGTATATATTGGTATTGTTAGACACCAGATACTTCTTTCACAGAACAAAGAATCCTGCACCTGCTATTCATAAAAATAGATTCTCTCATTTGGAAATTTAATTTCTCTCATCCATACACACAAACACATGAATATGTGTACATGTATGTGTAAGTGTGTGCGTATGTGATTGTGTGTCAGTGTGTAGTATACGTGTGTGTGTGTGTGTGTGATTCATTAAATACTAGCTGACACCATGCCATCAAAAATTACGGTTAATTGTAGTAATTTATATATAAATATGGGATAAAATAAGGTACAACATAATCACAGATACAAATAATCACATACTTCCCTTGTACAGGCACACACATATACATGCACACACATATACAGGCACACACATATACAGGCACACACATATACAGGCACACACATACACGGATTTACTCAAACAGAGTTGAAATGCTATTTGATTTTTTTCTTTCAGTGTTGAATGTTCACCATCCCATTTCCATTGCTCACACACACACACGCATACAAACATTCACATATCTCCCTTTTACATACACGCATATATATATATATATATATATATATATATATATATATATATATATATATATATATATACCGGAGTAAGCACAAAACTGTCCGATGAACGGGAACGTGAAACTCAGGGTAACGTTTCTTTTGTTATATTTCTGCTGCTTTTAAATAAAGTATATATATATATATATATATATACGACAGGCTTCTTTCAGTTTCCGTCTACCAAATCCACTCACAAGGCTTTGGTCGGCCCAAGGCTATAGCAGAAGACACTTGCCCAAGGTGCCACGCAGTGGGACTGAACCTGGAACCATGTGGTTGGTAAGCAAGCTACTTACCACACAGCCACTCCTGTGCCTAGTAGTAAAAAAAACTAATAAGAAAATCTCAAAATTCTAAAGTGGAAAAGATAAAAGTCAAATATAGTTGTGTGTTTAATGAAACATGTTTAAAAGAAAAGTCATTCACAATATATACCTGTGTGTGTGTGTGTGTGTGTGTGTGTGTGTGTGTGTGTGTGTATAAAATTATCTATGAATTAACCTGTTTTTAAGTCGGGTAATATTTTCCCCAGTCCTTTGAACACACATACTGTACAATGTCCCTACATATTTTCATGGAAAGTTGCATGATGGTAACATTGGCTTACAACAACCACATAATGTTAAAAGAAGGATACACAAACACCTATACACACACATGCATTCACACACACACACACACACACACACACACACAAACACACACACACTCATAACACACGCAGGTTTCTTTCAAATTCCGTCAACTAGATCCACTCAGAACCCTTTAGTCTAAGGTGGAAGGTATTTGCCAAAGGTATTATGTAGGAGGACTGAACTCAAAACCCCATGGTTATGAAGCAAACTTCTTAGCCACCCAACCAAACACACACACACACACACACACACACACACAGCGGCACACATGCACTTATATGTATGTATATGTGAAATGTATTGTAACGTAATTTGCTCATCATAAAATATACCTTACTATATACTTAGATAATGAAACACATACTCGTTAGTGTACCATTACTGAGTGTATATGTCTATGTAACCATGTAACAAAGACTACAAATAATAACATAATGGTTTTTGTAGGTGTAACATTTTACAAAGATTAAGTAATCTAATTACAAGACAAATACAGAAATACACAAACATCAATTTGTATTGTATTATTTATGTTCTGATTATTGCTCTTTTAGTTGGCTTTTTTTTTTTTGTATTTTCAGTCAGCTTTCTTCAAGCATATCCATGCCGTAAATGTAACCAGTCAAATGCTAACCTACAAATTTTGTCAGCTCTTTAAATAGGCAAATATAATAGTCCAATTAATTTTATTTAATTTGAACTTTCCAATCTGATCTGAATAACATTCTAACTCCAATCTGATCTGAATAACATTCTTACCATGAGAGAAACTCCTGTAGTGACTTTTTGGTATGAAATGCACTCTTGTTTGTATCACTTGCAAGGAGATAAATCCCCTTTCCCTAAAGTGACAAGACTACCGGATCATGTGATTTCAATCTTGTTTGGTTTTGTCAATGATGGATACCCGACCACTAGAGACAGCAATTATTCATCTCCTCACCAGCGATATATAGAAAATACATTAGCTTCAAATTTTTGGCATAAAGCCAGCAACTTTGGAGGAGGCATTAACTTAATTAAATTCACCCCAGTGTACAACTGGTACTTATTTATCGACCCTGAAAAAAGTATAAAAGGCAAAGCTGACCTCAGCAGAATTTGAACTCAAAATGTAAACACATGAAATTCCACTAAGCATTTTGACCAATGTGCTAATGATTCTGCAAGCTCACCAAATTAACCAGAACAAATATTTCAAGGCATTTCATCTGCTATTCTCAATTAGTGTTTTGTTTTATCAGCTCTGGAAGTATAGAGGGCAAAGTTAATCTCAATGGAATGTGAACTCAGACCACAGACATTAGAAACACATACTGTAATGTATTTTGTCTTATGCATTTAATCTTTTTTTTGTTACCATATTTCTGTTGAAATATGCTTTGCTTCAATTAATTTTTAAAATAACGAAGACTAGTTAAATGACTTTGTCATTATTAAACTGACACTTAGAACAAATTAACATAAAAATTTTGATGGTAAGTTTTAATTTAGATCTCTTTAAAACAGGAAGCTTGTGTCATAAAACCAGGAATGATCTCAGACAGGTTGGCATGAAAAAGAATTAACCCTTTAACCTTGAAACGTGCCATATCTGGCCCAAAATGTTCAAAATGTTCAGACAGGTCAAATTTGGCCCCTCACACATACTCTACAATGACACTCTAAAATTAAACTACCACATCTTCAAATATTTGAATCTATTTGATAATTCATGACTAATTAAAACCAATGTGAATAAATAAAAGCATTACATTTAACAGAATAACTTGAATGGTAATGGGTTAAAGTATTTTGGTCAAGTCTCCTATCTGAAGATAACCGCTGTCCTTCCCATTAATTGCAGAGCGCCAGCAAAAGGTCATGATTACAGCTTGTTTTCTTCTGATTAAACCATAAAAAAAATAATAATTTGAGAAAATATGGCTGCTATATTGAACACATTGAATGACTACATATGTAACCTGTCATATGGGTCAACGTCTTTTGTTACACGAGGATGTGAGATACATTGCTTTGTTAGCGGAAACAAGATGAAAATAGAACTTGAAACATTGTGATGCTTGCGGCATATTTCACTGTTTTGCACACGTTTCCAAAGATTTGTCAAGTGTTTTATATATTATATGGAAAAATAAGTTTGCAAATAGTAACAGAATGCCAAAAATGTCTAAGAGTGCTCTGGCCATACATTAACATAGACTATTGTGAATGATGCATTCTGTTAACCATTTCCTTGCATGCATACAACTGTTATGGAGACGGCATTGATGTTCTTTGCCATTTACGAAAGCTGTTCAAAACAGGACTTGCAAAATAAATGTGAAACATTTCCAACGATTGTTCGTGTATTTTTATATGATTTTTGAAAATTTTATGTTTTAGCAAGGAAGCCTTACTCTTAGCAACTGGGTCTTCTCAATCACACGGTTCTGGGTTCAGTTTATTCAGTCCTGGGCAAGTTTATTCTACTTTAGCCTTGGGTTGACCAAAGCCTGATGAATGGATTTTGGCAAACAGAAACTGAAAGAAGTCCATTGTATATATACATAGATATATGTAGAGATAGAGAGAGAGAGAGAGAGATATCTATATACATACATACATATATACATACATACATACATACATACATACAGATATACATATATATATATATATAATAATAATATTAGGGATAAAATCCAAAATTACAGGTAAAACCTCAATTAAAATCAATTTATTAAAAATTAAAATTAAATTAAAAATCTTGGTTCTTTTCCCTAAAACTATATATCTATATATATATATATATATATATATATATATATAGAGAGAGAGAGAGAGAGAGAGAGAGAGAGATACATAGATAGATAAATAAGTATATGCAGATATGTGTGTGTGTGTGTGTATAGTCACAATGAGGATACTTTAACCTCTTATTTTATCCAAGATACACTTGTTTAATATATTATATTATATTTTAATATATTATATTTTGAAGAGATATTTCTTCAATGAATATATCACATAAAATATTGTAAAATATCGTAAAATAATAATAATGTTTGATATATATATATATATATATATATATATATATACATGCACACACACATATATACATACACACACATATTTATGTATATATCTGTGTCTTTGTATTTGTGTTTGTGTCCCTCCTCACACACACACACACACACACACCAGCCCCACCACTTCACAACCAGTGCTGGTGTATTTATTTATGTTCCCATAACTTAGCAGTCTGGCAAAAGAGTCCGATAGAATAAGTACCAGACTTAGAAAAAAAAAAGTACTGGGATGGTGGTGGTGGTGGTGGTGGTGGTAGGGTCAATTCCTTTGACTCAAAATTCTTCGAGGCGATGCCCCCAGCATGGCCGCAGTCCAATGACTGAAGCAAGTAAAAGATAAAACAAAAAAAAAAAAGAGAAAAATAAATGTAAAATTGTTTATGCTTTTTCCCCAACTCTGTCTATCTGTCTGTCTGTCCTTTTCTCTTCCCCCTCTCTCTCACTCACTCTCTCTCCCCAGATACATGAAAAGACTCCACTCAGCAAATCTCACATACACTAACATAGCATAGGCTATATATAGTCATTGGCTATATTTAGTCACTTGTCAAGTAGACATGAAAAATATTATACCATATTGGTTTCTTTTTCGTAGTAGATTATTTTATTATAGTTTGTCATTTGGCTTGCATCAGACTTATTGTGTATAATATGTTGTTCTATTATATTCATTTCATAGTATAAGAGTTGGAGCTAGTATTGCAATTAATGCATGTAGTGTACTATTTTTTTAGATGTCTTTGTGAGCTCTTTCATCTATTTTATGATCAGACTGTATTTGATTTATGTAAAACATTTTACCGAGACTAAATAGTCTTTTTTTTTATTTTTATCTTTTTTTTTTTTAGCAGCACCAAAGATTTTAATAACGTTATGCAAAAATATACCCCCAGCAGCTGTATGATATATTCTAGGCAAGAATTTATCAATATCTTTCCTCACTACTAAACCAAATGGTTTTCTATTATTAAATAACACACCAAGAAAGATTATTTAATTCTCTACTAACAGACATTGCTCTTTTGCAGAAATTAATAGAATCAAGCAGACTTTAATATTTATTATTTTTATACATTCACATATTAATATTATTCTTCACATATTAATATTATTCTTCTTTTAAGAGGAAACCCAGCAAAAGCACATATTACGTATAATTCACATATTTAAAATAAAATATATTGCAAAAACAAAATGTAACAATAAATAAATATATAAGTAAATAAAGAGTTTTGAGGATATGACACAAAAAAAAATTTTTGAACTAGCACCAGTGGAACATGCCCACAGAGTAAGAAAAGAATTTGGATAAATTTATCTGGACATTAATTATTTTGGTCAAAACACGCAGAATGATGGAAAGCTGTACTTTGTGGAAAGCCGTACTTTGTGGAAAGCCGTACTTTGTGGAAAGCCGTACTTTGTGGAAAGCCGTACTTTGTGGAAAGCCTTACTTTGTGGAAAGCCGTACTTTGTGGAAAGCCGTACTTTGTTTAAATAGTTTTGTTTGGCAACAAAGAAATATCTGTAGTCGAGTTTTTGGTAAAACTCTGTAGTGAAATTGAATGATGGTATTTATCATTTGAACTCATGTATAGATGTGTGTTTGTGTGTGTGTGTGTGTGCGTAAGTTATTCAAAAGAGGAAGGGACAATGCTCAAGAGACTGATGGGTCTACACAAAAAGAGAAGATTCACAAGATTCAAACTGTGTGTGTACAAGTACATACATACATATATTATACATATATATATATATATATATATATATATATATATATATATATAAATATATACACACTCACACACAGACATTCTCACACACATCATCATCATCATCATCAATTAATATTCTCTTCTCTATGATTGCATGGGCCAAATGGAATTTGCTGATGCAGATTTTCTACAGCCAGAAGATGCCTTTCCTGTCACCAACCTTTACCTGTTTCCAACCAAAGTAATATTTCCCCATTCATCAGACACATTTTTTCACAGAAGACTGGAAATGAACAACCTCGCTATTACAACAATGATGCCCATTTGCAACCATTGCATGGTGTCTAGACAAGAGTACTCACACACACACACACACACACACACACACACACACACACACAAACACACACAAACACACACATACACACACACACACATGCACACACACTTATCTTTTATCTTTTACTTGCTTCAGTCATTGGGCTGTGGCCATGCTGGAGCACCACCTTGAAGGGTTCATTCAAACAAATTAACCCCCAGTACTTATTTTTTTATTTAATGTCTGATACTTATTCTATCAGGCCATCCTGGGGCTTTTGTAGAAGACATTTGCCAATGGTGCCACACAGTGGGATTGAACCTGAAATCATGTAGTTTCAAAGCAATATTCTTAACCATTAAGCTATGTCTTTTATATTAAAAAAGTAATCTTTCAAAACAAAACTAGCTATGTGTGCAGAATATATATATATATATATATATATATATGTGTGTGTGTGTGTGTGTGTGTGTGTGTGTGTGTGTGTGTGTGTGTGTATACATACATATACATACATACTCATACACACACACACACACATAAACATGTGCATACATACATTCATACATACATGCATACATACACATACGTGTGTGTGTGTGTGTGTGTGCATATATATATATATATATATATATACATGTTTATGTGTGTAACTTCAGTGTTTGCTTATAAGAATGTTTTGAAAATATATCATTTACAAATTACATTTACTTATAAACCTTTCTAATTTATTAATTATCATTATTGATTTAATTAGGCACCTACTTACTGCTTATTATTCATTCAGTTATCAATTCGTTTATCAATATATTTACATATTTACTACACAAATATATATATACATACATATACATACATACATACATATATATATATATATATATATATATATATATATATATATATATATATATATATATGTATGTATGTATATATGTATACACTTTTTTTTTATTGATTATGAAGCAGTCTTTTTTTATGTATGTGTTTTAGTTAACATGAAATGACAGTTTGATTGCACTGTTTACCTCTAGTTCTTTGACGTAAATTATAGAGAAATTATTTTGAACTGTTGTGAATCAAATTCTTTTCTTTCTGGAAGTATAACACACACATACACAATATACATACACGTGTGTGTGTTTGTGTGTGTATGTGTATGCATATGTACATATATATATATATATATATATATATATATATATATATATTTCAGAGATTAGGAATTTTGTACATTATTTACATTATTTACATTGGACAGATATGTGTCCTCATCATGTTTGTTGTTACCACTTTTCGGCTGATTTACCTTCCAGCCTTCATCAGGTGTCCTGGTAGAATTTTGAACCCAACCCTGGGTTCTCATTCCTAAGGTATTTTTTTGCTGATGTTATTATTATTATTATTATTATTATTATTATTATTATTATTATTATTATTGATGTTTATTGAAGGCACTGCCAGGAATTGAACTCGCAATCTTGAGCCCACGCTCTTCAGCAAATAGACTTCATTCTATTTGCCTATATGTCACAGACCATGAATCACTTTGCTTTGAGATGATCTGAGTACATGGCATAGAAAAACCACAAGAATGGTGAAATGCCAGTATCTACCATTCTCAATGATTCTAAGGTGAGTTGACACACCTGGTCTGTGACGTTCGAGTGGTCTTTGATGCTCAGAGTCATGAATGGAGCTTTCCTTGAATGCTATCCAAGAGAAAATTTGGCACATTAACAAAATGCAATAGATAATGTTTAATCATTTATATATAGGTGTAGGAGTGGCTGTGTGGTAAGTAGCTTGCTTACCAACCACATGGTTCAGGGTTCAGTCCCACTGCGTGGCACCTTGGGCAAGTGTCTTCTCCTATAGCCTCGGGCCGATCAAAGCCTTGTGAGTGGATCTGGTAGACGGAAACTGAAAGAAGCCCGTCGTATATATATACATATAAATATATGTGTGTGTGTATGTGTTTGTCCCCCCAACATCGCTTGACAACGGATGCTGGTGTGTTTACATCCCCGTAACTTAGCAGTTCAGTAAAAGACACCGATAAAATAAGTACTGGGATCGATTTGCTCGACTAAATGCGGTGCTCCAGCATGGCCACAGTCAAATGACTGAAACAAGTAAAAGAGTAAAAGAGTAAGAGAGTATATAAAATAATTTGGGAGGAACGTCATATCTTCAAAGAGATATACTCCAAATAGTACCATGTAAGTACTGGGTTAGAAAAAACCCTTGAACAGAAAAGTTGATAAAGTAAAGATATTAATATGTTGTATAAAAGATGCAGAATTGTTAACCAACCATGTTGTTGCTATCAGCCTGAGAAGTGGTGAAATATTCCAGACTAGAAACACTGATTTTTCAATGGTTTTCATTACCTCTGCCTTAATGAAGGCTGAGGTATTGTTTTTCAGTCATGTTTGTTTATTTGTTTGTCCATGGACAAGATATCTCAAGAACCACTGGATGGATTTGGATGAAACTTTCAGAGATGTTTGGCCTCGTGACTGGCACAAACTGATTAGATTTTTGGGATCGATCCAGTACCTCATGTACTACCACCAAAATGGCTTGTAATTAATAATGTTTGAATACAGAGGATAAACCTCTTTATATTATGAGTTCAAATTCCACCAAGGTTGACTTTGCTTTCACCTTTTCCCAGTTGATAAAATAAGTACCAGTTGAACACTGGGGTTGATGTAATCAACTCACCCCCCTCCTTCAAACTGGTGGCCTTGTGCCAAAATATGATATAAAAACTGAGGTTAAGTAATAGAAACAAATATATAAGTGTAACATGAGGCAAAATATTATTGAGTTTATTGTCTCTGTACTGCAGATATGAGATTATATGAAATATTTTAGAAATAGTTATTGTTACTGCTTGAAGGTCTATCTCAGTAATCATTTCCCCTCAGGATAACCCTGATCAAGCAAACATATGATGGAAGGTGCTCTAGCCATGATCATCATGTCTTTTCAGGAATATATGAGATTACATTAGCTAACGTGTCTTTTACTTATTCAAGATAGTAAGCAGGGTGTAATTTGTGAAAGATTCACCTGCTATTTTAGTAAATGTCAAAAGGCCCTCTTATTAGCTTGTCTTAAATACTGTTATTTATCTCTGAAATATTAGATGTCAGGTTAACCGATCTAACAGAAGATTTGTTCCTTTATTTATTAATACTCTCCTTGTCAATACTACATACTCAATACTTTTATCCATATATACCGTATCATGTTGATATTTGATCTCCTTAGGCACAAATTCTAGTGACTTTTATGGAAAAGGAATTAAAATATCTGTCAGTTCATATTTTATGCTACACACCACATGGCAGTTGAACTGGCAGAATCATTAGAGCATCAAACAAAATCCCTACAGTGTTTCCTATTTTTCTACAGGTTTTATGTTTTGAGTTCAAATCCCCAATGACCAGGCTCAATGACATGTGAATATTTGCAAACAACTGCTGACAAATCCTTGAGATGCCCATTTTTGGTGTCGCATTGTAATTGGGGATGAAAACTGGATCTAATTCATCATCATCATCACGATCATCATCATCATTGTTTAACGTCTGCTTTCCATGCTAGCATGGGTTGGACGATTTGACTGAGGACTGGTGAACCAGGTGGCTACACCAGGCGCCAATTTGATTTAGCAGAGTTTCTACAGCTGGATGCCCTTCCTAACGCCAACCACTCCGAGAGTGTAGTGGGTGCTTTTATATGCCACCAACACGAAGGCCAGTCAGGCGGTACTGGCAACGGCCACACTCGAAATGGTGTATTTTACATGCCCCCTGCACAGGAGCCAGTCCAGCGGCACTGGCAACGATTTCGCTCGAATGTCTTTTCACGTACCATCGGCACAAGTGCCAGGAAGGCGACGTTGGTAACGATCACGCTCAAATGATGCTATTTACGTGCCACCAGCACGGAAGCCAGACAACTGCTCTGGCAACGGTCACGCTTGGATGGTACTCTAATTGCCCCACTGGTACAGGTGCCATCATGATTTTGCTTTCGCTTGCCCTAACAGGTCTTCGCAAGCCGAGTTTAGAATAAGAAAAGATCAGTGAATTCGTTCCAGCTATATATTATATATATATATATATATATATATATATATATATATATATATATATATACATATATACATGTATATGTATATATATGCACACAAACAAACACACACACATATATATGTATACATATATATATATGCACACACAAACACACACACACACACATAAGTGAATGTGTGTGTGCTTGTGAGTATATGAGTGTATAATAATTGATGTTATATTTATTTTGTGTTATTTTATGCCTCATAAACTATCAGATTAACAAATAGAGATAAAATATTAAATAAATACCGAGGATCAACACACTCATGTAGATAATCCTTGCAGACAATGCTTCAACATGGCCACGGTCAAATGGCTGATGCTAGTAAAAAAAAAATATGAAATAAGATATTTTTGTGTATGAAAATTGTCTGGGTGAAAAGATTGTTTTCCATCTATTTATAATGAA
>NC_142936.1:9222443-9227443 GCF_046866305.1 Octopus bimaculoides
ATTTAGGTTTGGATGTGTGTTAAGAAGTTTGCTTTTCAACCACATGGTTCTGTGTGTCTTTGTGTTTGTCCCCTATCATTGCTTGACAACCAGTATTGGCTTGTTTGAGTCCCTGTAACTTAGCAGTTCAGCAAAGAGATTGATAGAATAAGTACAAGTCATAAGAATAAGTAAGTACTAGAATCGATTTGTTCAACTAAAATCACTCTGCTGGGTGGTTGATGTTAGGAAGAGCATCCAGCCGCAAAAACCCTGCCAAAACAGACACAGGAGTCTGGTGGAGGCTCCTACCTGGCCAGCTCCTGTCGATCTGTCCAACCCATATCAACATGGAAGGCAGGCATTAAACGATGATGATGATGATGAAGACACTTGCCCAAGGTGCCACGCAGTGGGACTGAACCCTGAACCATGTGGTTGGTAAGCAAGCTACTTACCACACAGCCACTCCTGTTCCTATATATATATATATATATATATATATATATATATATATATATATATATATATATATATATATATATATATATATATATATATATATATATATATATATATATATATATATATATATATATATATATATATATATATATATATATATATATATATATATATATATATATATATATATATATATATATATATATATATATATATATATATATATATATACATACATACATATATATATATATATATATATATATATGATAGAATTTTTACAAGGTGCCATCTACTGGTACTGAACCTGAAACCTTATGGTTGGGAAGCAAACTTCTTATCACACAACCACACCAATCTTTAACTATATTATTCTGTACATAGATATTTTCAGCGGTACATAAATACTCATGTGCACACACACACACACACACACACACAGAAAGTTCATATAAAACAACACACAAGCATATATTTAGTCTCAGTGTGAAAAAAATGTAACCTATATATTAAATGTCATATATGACTTTTATATACATATTCATTCATAACCACACTGTTCTAGTACGAAGTAGATTGCTCCTCATCATCAACCTTGCACTATTATCGTATGCTTTTAAGGTTGTCATGATTTTGATATTTCCACGAGCTTCTATGTTTCCAAACTTTGGCAAACAGAATATAAGTTAAGTGATTCCTTGACAACTCTCTAGCGAAAGATGAAGCCAGTCAGTTCAGTTTGGACTTTACTCTCATGCATTCTGTTTACACAGTGAGATAGAATATATGTTTATTAAATATATCATACACGAGTTCTGTATAAATATTTATTCGTTGAACATTCGGTTATATCAAAACAGTATTGAAACATTACAAAGTAGCAACAATTTGCTCAATTTGAAAATTATCAAACAGACTTGTAAAGTGATGGTAAATTTTCAATTTATTAAATGTGTCGTACAAATGTCTACAATTATATGATTAAGAAGCTTGCTTTGCAACCACGTGGTTTTAAGTTCAGTCCCACAGTACAGCACCTTGATCAAGTGTCTTCTACGATGGACCTAAGCTAACTAATGCCTTGTAAATGAGTAAGGGATTTTGTAGACAGAAATTATATTGAAGCCCAAAGTATGCATATATATATATATATATATGCGTTATGCTCCATTTATTGTTATTATTTATATCTACTCAAAATGCATCACTTTAACTTGGTATCTCTATTTATAAAACGGGTGCGATATCCTGGTTTTTTGTGTGATTTTTGCTACCCATGGTAACTATCAACATATTTACATTGTCAACGTTTTTTTAAACTGAGATAATATTGATATATACATAAACTAATATATATATATATATATATATATATATATATATGACCAAAGTGTATGTACGCCGCTATATTTATATGAAAATGAATACCAAAAATGAGACAAAAATGCAAAACATCCAGACAGACGATATAAAAAAACAAGGAAAGGGACAGAGGGAAGTGAAAGAGGAGGGAAGATGAGCATGAAGAGAAGGCCTGGAAATATGAGAGAGGGGGAACGAAAGAACGAAAAGTGGAAAGAACAAAGTGTGAAGGGGCATGTGTACACAAATATATGTATATATGTAGGTGGATATATAAAGGTGTGTGTCAGCACATATATACCTACATGTGAATTTTATCTATAATTTTCTTATTAAATTATTATTCTTGCCCTCTTTTCTCAATTTCAGTAGATTTGCATTGATAAGAGGCATTTCAAATATCCTTTATCTATACATCATCATCATCATCATCATCGTTTAACGTCCGCTTTCCATGCTAGCATGGGTTGGACGATTTGACTGAGGACTGGTGAAACCGGATGGCAACACCAGGCTCCAGTCTGATTTGGCAGAGTTTCTACAGCTGGATGCCCTTCCTAACGCCAACCACTCAGAGAGTGTAGTGGGTGCTTTTACGTGTCACCCGCACGAAAACGGCCACGCTCGAAATGGTGTCTTTTATGTGCCACCCGCACAAGCCAGTCCAGGGGCACTGGCAACGATCTCGCTCGAAAATCCTACAGGAGCCAGTCAGGCGGTACTGGCAACGGCCACGCTCAAAATGGTGCATCTCATGTGCCACCCGCACAAGAGCCAGTCCAGGGGCACTGGCAACGATCTTACTTGGCTTGCCGGGTCTTCTCACGCACAGCCCATTTCCAAAGGTCTCGGTCCGTAGTCATCGCCTCGGTGAGGCCCAATGTACGAAGGTCTTGCCTCACCACCTCAGCCCAGGTCTTCCTGGGCCTACCTCTTCCACGGGTTCCCTCAACTGTTAGGGTGTGGCACTTTTTCACGCAGCTATCCTCCTCCATTCTCACCACATGTCCATACCAGCGCAATCGTCTCTCTTGCACGCCACAACTGATGCTTCTAATGTTCAGCTTTTCTCTCAAGATACTTACACTCTGACGGGTATTCACATTGACATTACACATCCAACGGAGCATACTGGCTTCATTCCTTGCGAGCTTACGTATGTCCTCAGCAGTTACAGCCCATGTTTCACTGCCATGTAGCATGGTTGTTCGTACGCATGCGTCATACAGTCTGCCTTTTACTCTGAGTGAGAGTCCCTTTGTCGCCAGCAGGGGTACCTGACGTTCAAACACAATCTTCTGACAGATAAAAGAAAAAAATAGAACGAAGGTTAATAATGGGACATGAAAATTTATGGAGAAACAGAAGTGCTAAGTCTGAAAAAGTGACTAACAACGACCAGCATCAGAAGATAAAACAACAACCATGTAGCAGATCCTTATGTCTGAATGGTAACTAAATGACAATGAAAAAATAGAGTGAGTAAGTATCCGAAGACCACAAATACAGTTTTAGTAGAAATGAGTCAGGTCACAGATGAGCAATGAAAATTTGGACACATCTAATGAGTAATATTTTCTTGGCATGAAACTATTAATCATTATGAGGTATTGAGCTTTCCAAAGCATAAAATGGCATAAACATATGCCTATACATGTGTGTGTGTGTGTATGTGTGTTTATATAAATGTGTGTCTGAATAAACATATCTATCTATCTATCTATCTATCTATCTATCTATCTATCTACCTATCTCTGTCTCTCTCTGTCTCTCTCTCTCTCTCTCTCTCTATCTATCTATCTATCTATCTATCTACCTATCTCTGTCTCTCTCTCTCTCTCTCTCTCTCTCTCTCTCTCTCTCTATCTATCTATCTATCTATCTACCTATCTGGCAATCCATCCATCCATCCATCTATCCATCCATCCACCCATCCATATATCTATCTATCTATCTATCTATCTATCTATCTATCTATCTATATCTGTCTGTCTGTCTGTCTGTCTGTCTGTCTGTCTATCTATCTAGCTATCTATCTATCTATCTGTCTGTCTGTCTGTCTGTCTGTCTGTCTGTCTGTCTGTCTGTCTATCTATCTATCTATGTTAGCACGTGTGTGTGTGTGTGTGTGTGCGAAAACTAGTGATACAGCTTATATTCTGTAACCTTGCAGTTAGACAAATAACGAGTGACACAACTGAAAGTGAAGCTTCAGCATGGTCGGGCACTTAGTCATTTTAGCATGGATTTCGTTTCCATCTCTACAACATTCTTAATTATCCTTCCTCTAAAACAATTTTCAAATTTTGTTTTGAACAGAAAAGCTTCAGAATTTGCAAATCAAACCCAAAAAAATGTAATTAATTTTCCCAAAAAATTCTTCAAAATATGTTTTTAAAATCAAAAACTGATTCCAGTTACAAGAATTACAATTCCAGTACTTTTATGTATACATGTATGTATGCATGTGTGTATGTATACATACATACATACATATATATGTATGTATGTATGTATGTATGTATGTATGTATGTATGTATGTATGTATGTATGTATGAATGTATATTCCATTTGCATTTGAAGGGTATAAATACATTTAATTTGTTGCATTTGTAATTCCATTTTCATTGTTAATAAATTGAAGCAAAAACAAAAACTTCTGAAATTTTCTGAAAGAGAAACGGCTAATGTTTTCAAA
Organism: Octopus bimaculoides; assembly: GCF_046866305.1. Taxonomy (NCBI): domain Eukaryota; kingdom Metazoa; phylum Mollusca; class Cephalopoda; order Octopoda; family Octopodidae; genus Octopus; species Octopus bimaculoides. The sequence goes on from NC_142936.1 coordinate 9,226,949, forward strand.
TACAAACAAAATATATTTATATACTTCAAATGTAGATGAAATACATACATACATACATACATACATACATACATATATATATATATATATATATATATATATATATATATATATATATATATATATATTGCAACAACAACAATAATAATAATAATAATAATGATAATAATAATAATTATAAAAGGTACTGTAGTGATAAATTACATAACAGTAATCATCTCTTTTTTATTTAGGCAAAAAATTTTTGAATTTTTTCTCTTCTAAAAATACAATTTTACTGTTTCAGAATCTCTGTTGTTTAAAACAAAATTTCAAAGACCAACAGAAAAAGGTATAACAAAATGTTTGAGTGAGGTTAAAAATTCCATACTAAAGTATGAGACTATGACCACAGTAAATGGCTAAAACTGGTAAATTAAGAAGAGAATACGTGTATATCATGCCTAATTTTGTAATATTTGTTTATCATTTATTTATGTCTCATGAATAGTATCA
>NC_142936.1:9229943-9232443 GCF_046866305.1 Octopus bimaculoides
TATAATTATAAACATAATCATGATCAGGGGTCAGCTAATTGCTTCACCACGCACCGAATTTTAGAAATAGGAGTTAAAATGCCTTTTCTGCTACAATAAAGATCTCCCAGACAATTACACATTTTTTTCATCATCATCATCCAGTGTTTTAAATCCAGATTTTGTCCCCATTAATGGGTGTGGCTAGATCTACCGCAATGCCATAGCAACCGAGGTAGGCAAGTGCAGCCAACCCCAACTTTTGGGCTGGCTGACTGGTGCCCATTCTCCTTTGCTATCATGAGGCTTTTTTGGGGCTGGATTTTCTGCAGGGAGCATGCCTTTGCTTACCCCCAACCTCAGTTTCTAGACATGAGTGGTCTTGAGACCAAGGCCTCTATCATGATTTTTAAGAAATATGGTGGAAAACTAGTTCAGGAAGACATGGATGCTACTCCATGAGACCCCTTTCAGAGTGCCCCTACCTCATATACATACATATATATATATATAATTATTTGCACTTTGGGTACATGTCTATTACTATGCTGGTTAAAGCACATTCAATATCCGTCAAATGTAAATAATGTACATAATTCCTCATCTCTTAAATATAGAAGTGTATTATTGTATTTTTTCATTTCTTTTTAAATTGAAGTTCTTAAGTTTAAATTGATGTAAAAGAATTTAACTGTTTTTAACAGAAACCTCAAGGTTTTAAAGAAGATATGTAATTCCTTTCCAAGAATGTTTGTTATTGCTTGAAGTTCCTGAGGATCATCTCAATAAAAACTGCTCTAAACAAAGGAAATTTGATGTATAGAGAAGATAATATGTATTGACCAACGATGTCACTGGTCTCTGCTGAGTCTTTCAATACCATGTTGACATTGGATGATTATTTAGTGTTTTCTTTATCCAGTACGCATTGTTGCAAAATAGAAGAGATTTCATGGCTTGTAATATTATCTCAATTTCTGTGTATTTCATTGTGGTGATTGATTTGGCGAAGTTCAGAGCTGCAAAATAGTCCTTAGTGCTAAAATGGAAGAAGTGACATTAATTTTTGTTTAGGATCTTTTTCAACAATTTGATTATAACAATATGTTTTACTCCAGAGAAATAAAGCCAAGTGTGTTTTTATTCAGGGTATAAATATGTCAATGATTCTCTTGCTAATGGTACATAGGTCACAGTTAGATGGTTTTATCAGTTTGTGATGTATTAGCATTTGTGTAGTAAGATATCAACTGTTTTAAATTTTCAAGTTAATAGCAATATTTTTAGCTGTTCTGTTTATGTTCCTTAAAGAAGCATATTTTGTTATCTTTTGTTTTCTTGTCAGTGCCAGAGATTGAGCTAGAAAAAAAGATGATTGAAAGGCTGTTTGCCTTGTTCGATTATACAAACAATTTTGCACAGGTTTTGATGTAGTTTAATATCTGCTTCAGAAACATGCTACAATATGTTCCTTCACTTGTTGAATCTTATGTTTCTGTACACCATAAATACTTCATCTCTGAATGGTTGAAGAAAATGATTGTGTGGTAGGCTTTGATTGCCATGAGTCCATAGTTGTTTGCAAAATTTTCATCATATTTGTTTACTTTATCTTGATAAAATTCTCTTAGTCTCTTGAGGAAAATTCTGTTATTTGGTAAGTTTCTTTGGTTAATATCTCTAGGTTCATATAGATACATTCTTTGTGAAAATGTGTATAGGGTACAGTTGCATCCTTTCATTTTATCAATCAATATTAGGGAAGCACTCATGTCATATACATACATACATACATAAATACATACACACACACGTACATACATAAATACATACATACACATGCACATACATACATACATAATACATAAATACACACATATGTACATACATACACACACACATAAATACATACATACATAAATGCATACACACACCTCCAGTGTCCTGTTTTTGTTCCCAAATTTGACCCTCCATAAATCCCAAATTTTATTTTGGTACTTATGAGAGCAACTGTCATCAAAGACTCATATTGTAGTTCAATGCTCGAAATGAGGAGCAGCTAGACAGCAGACAACTGATGAAGGGTCATTCTTTATGTTACTTGTCCTGTTTTCCATTTGTTTCTCTCATTGTTTGCGTATTGAACTCATTTGCTTTCGTATTTCATGTTGTTTACTGTTGGTGATGTCCTGTAAAGAGTATATATATATATATATATATATATATATATATATACATGTGTGTGTGTATGTGTGTGTTGACTTTCTGTGCAACATTTTATGGTTGTTAGTCAATGTAATGTCACACACCCAACTTCTGTTCCCATTCAGTGGTACCCCACACAGTGTTCAATATTTGGTGCAAGACTTGCTCTCTTTCCTATCTATTTCTCTGTCCTTCTCCTCTCCCCTTTTGTGCACAAAACCTTCCCCATCTATTTCTAGCTGCCTCTCTACCTATCTGCTGCCTTCCATTTCTTCCTCTGTCCACCTCTGTCAACTACCTACTGTCTATCTTTATT
>NC_142936.1:9237443-9239943 GCF_046866305.1 Octopus bimaculoides
TTCACAATTTCCCATAACTTACATTTCTGAAATGAACGGGAATGAAAGCACAACCAATAAAGAGATAACCATATACATACATATATATACACATATATATATATCTACTTGTCAATGACAGACTAGATAAGTAAAGTGGACTGATACTGTCTGTATAATTTGACTGATTGTATATATATTGTCCTGCTTGTTGCAACAATTCTAGATTATTCTTGATTTGCTATTTGTATAATTTCACCTGATTATATGTAAATGTACCTGTATTCTCTCTACTCTCCTACTGGTTTCAGCCCGAGGCTGAAACTGTGCCAAAACATGCTTAGAAGCATGGCACAGGCTCCGGCCTGGCCAGCTCCTGTCAAACCGTCCAACCCATGCCAGCATGGAAGGAGGATGTTAAACGGTGATGCTGATGATGATGATATAGTAAAGATTCGAAGAATGAAGACGTATTGTCAAAAATTCTTTTGCTTACACAGGCATAGCTGTGTGGTAAGAAGCTTGCTTCCCAACCACATGTGTGTGTGTGTGTGTGCATATACATACATCTGTATATATGTATGTGTCTATTTATCTATCTCCATGTGTATATATATATATATATATATATATATATATATATATATATATATATATATATATAGAGTTATTATTTCTAAGTCTCTCTAAAGGAGACTATGGCAGCGGTACTGGAAATTAATAGTTATCGCCAAGCCAACATGGCAGTCCCAAAATTAGGACGAAAGCTGCCGTGAATTAGCTCCAAGAAGCCATCGCCTCTAGCTAGCTATGTGACACACGAAACCTGTGTCCTTTATAACCTTCGAACAGGGGAGGTCAGCAGTGTCCCCCTGCTGGTTTGGCATCTGCAGACTAGTTTCAGGGTGTTGCCCCTTGTCAATGCAGAGCAGCCAAGCCCCAGCCAGGCGGCGCTGCTGACTATCTGTTCGAAGGTTATTTATCTAATTTCAGTGGAATCTATCCACTGGTTTTCAGAAATAGAGTTATTAATATTTCTAAGTCTCTCTAAAGGAGACTACGGCAGCGGTACTGGAAATTAATAGTTATCGCCAAGCCAACATGGCAGTCCCAAAATTAGGACGAAAGCTGCCGTGAATTAGCTCCAAGAAGCCATCGCCTCTAGCTAGCTATGTGACACACGAAACCTGTGTCCTTGGGGCTAATTCACGGCAGCTTTCGTCCTAATTTTGGGACTGCCATGTTGGCTTGGCGATAACTATATATATATATATATATATGTGTGTGTGTGTGTGTGTGTGTGTGCGTGTGTGTATTGTGTGTGTGTGTGTGTCTATTTATTTATCTATCTATCTATCTATCTATCTGAGTGGCTTTGTGGTAAGTAGCTTCCTTACCAACTACATGGTTCCAGGTTCAGTCCCACTGCATGGCACCTTGGGCAAGTGTCTTCTACTATAGCCTCGGGCTGATCAAAGCCTTGTGAGTGGATTTGGTAGATGGAAACTGAAAGAAGCCTGTCTTATATGTATATATATGTATATATATATATATATATATATATATATATATATATATATATACTGATAGATAGATAGACAGACAGATAGATAGATAGATAGATAAATAGATAGATAGATAGATAGATAGATAGATAGATAGATGTTGTGTGTATTGTGTATACAAATTTATATATGTACTTATGAATGTTTTCTTTTCGTTTTAATTTAGGGTTAATTCTGACCAGCCACCAGCTTGGTAGCAAGTTTGTGAATGAAAGCATCTTGCTTTGCTCATCAGCCTTTAAATCTTAAGAAGGACTTGCAGATAGGGTTGGTATATATCCTGTGGCTTCTATGATTATAGTTATGAAACTGAAATTTTCTCTTTCTCCTGTATTTTTCTGGCCACAATAACATCCAATAGCAGCTGATTTCCATAACAGAGCATTTATTTTTCTTATGGTTCCATACATTCAAAATCTGGCTAGTTGTGTATTTGGTGGCTGTTTTAATTCCTAAGCTCCTCCAATTTTTTTTTTCTATCCATTGCTCTCAGTATAATCAACTCAGTTGGTCTTTCCTTTTTCTTATCCTGATAATGTATGTATGCATGTATAGAGTGTTTGGATTACATTTGACAGTTTGCATAAAAGGTAAAGAAAAGAAAACACTATGTCGTCCAAAAATAAAAGTATTTTTAAACATCAAATATATCAAGGCTGTGTGGTAAGAAGCTTGCTTCCCAACCACATGGTTCTAAGTTCAGTCCCACTGCATGGCACTTTCTACTACTACACACACACACACATATATATATATATATATGTAACATATATATATATATATATATATATGTAACAAATTGACCTCAGGACTTATTCTTTGTAAGGCTAGTACTTATTCTATCGGTCAGTTTTGCTGAACCGCTAAGTTACGGTAATGTAAACACATTAATATCACGTGTGAAGTGATGGTGGGAGGACAGACACAGACACACAAGCACACACACACATACACAT
>NC_142936.1:9244943-9254943 GCF_046866305.1 Octopus bimaculoides
CCAGAACTGGGCAGCCAGAGACAATATGATTTATTGTTTCTTCTTCTTCTTCTAGAGTCAAGTTTTGACTGCTATTTTCAGCATGGTGGTATCTCTTAGATACCCTAAATTATCCTTGATGGTTTTTATTCCAATGCTGGCCACTTGATAAAAGTGGTATTTAAATAATGATCTTATCCTTATTTATATAAATTTATATATATATGTATATATATGTATGTGTGCGAGTGTGTATGTGTGTGTGTCTGTGCCCCCCCCCCACATCACTTGACAACCAATGCAGGTGTGTATACATTAGTGCAGCTTAGCAGTTCAGCAAAAGACACCGATAGAATAAGTACTAGGCTTACGAAGAATAAGTCCTGGGGTCAGTTTGCTTGACAAGTTGTTAAGATATTGAGATAGTTTTCTTAACATGAAACCAATGGTAGCCTTAAAACACAAATAAAGAAATTTTATGCACCAATACGGTATTGAGCACTCATTCTCATTGTTCGACATTTATGCATGCATATATATATATATATATATATATATATATATGTGTGTATATATATACTGCATGTGTGTGAGTGGGGTTCTGTATCCATATTTATTCCCCCCTGCCATTTGACAATCAGTGTTGGTTTTCTTATGTCCTAATAACTTAGCGGTTCAGCAAAAGAGACCAATAGAATATATACAAGACTTAAAAATGAGTACTGGGATAGACTTTTCCTAACTAAATCCTTGAAGGTGGTGCTCCAGTATGACTGCATCTTAACAACTGAAACAAGTAAAAGATAGAACAAATAAATGGTAAAAGTTTCACTATTTGAATCAAGCAACTCCACAACACCTTCGTTTATTTCATTAAAATCAAACCTTGTCTGCCATTCAACAATTTTCCAACAAACATTTTAAATTGGTTCTTCAAAATCCCAAGAATTCCACAAATTCAGTTTGGGTAGATTTTTCTTCAGTCAAAAACCATTGTATTGCTTTTAGTTTTTGTCAGGCTGCTGTGATATTCTCAATAACATTCATGATATGGTAACCATACTAGAATTCTTTGACAGTAGGTTTTGGTTTCACCATGTATGAACTTAATCAGTTGCTTAAAGACACATTTTTATCATCTTCAACAGTGTGCTACATTCAATAACCTCCAGATCTATAAATTAAATCGAGCTAGATGTGTCTGGAGACAGAAAAGCTATTTGAATATTATGTGTCAGGTTATCCAAAGTATGTAGGTGACCTGGAGCACGAGTCTTTAAGAAGCAAGGCTTTATTTTCAAGGTTTTAGCTTGACAATATTCTCTGACAACTCAATAGAAATATGAAGCAAACAAACCTTAGAACACTCGGTCCATTTGTTACGAGGTGTGCCAGTGTTTTTCTTGTGGTTGTGTTGGGTTATTGTGTGAATGATGAAGAACACTTTGTGAACAATTAGCAGAATATTTCTTTATTGAACATAGAATTTTTCCATGTTGGTCTTTGAATGAAGAATACAAATGACAATTCATACGCATTGGGAGAGGCAAACTCTGTAGTTATAACAAAATGGCTGGTTCATTCATATAGCTCTGTGACTATACTGTCATGACTGGAGAAAATATGACTAAATTGATGATGGCAGATCGGTAGCTTCTAATTTGCTCAGATGGAGAAAGAAAATTTGAGTATGAAGTTGTTAAAATGACTGTTTGGCATATTGCCTCTGCTCTTGCCGGTGAATGAAAATGAAAATGTGGTTGTCGCTGCAACAGTCTCCAACATTCTGAAGTTTAGTGCCAAAAATTCATCATTTTACAAGCCTCATTAAAAGGTTCTAGAACAGTACTCTGCAACCTTTTCTCACTTGCACTACGCCTATATTCTTTTCAGAATTTGGTGGCACACCTGAACTAAAAGTATAAGGGAAAAAATTACATTCAGGTTACACTGCAGCACATCTAGCATCATCTCATGGCACACCAGTGTGCCATGGCATACTGATTGTGGGAGCACTGTTCTAGAAGGTCAAATCACATGATGGTTCATTGCTGGTTCGTCAGTTACTCAGCCAATCATATGAAATGACTACAGCTAAGCTGTGACTTTTACTTGACTGTTCCAGCAATTCTGTTTCGAATCTGCTACACATTCCTTTTTATTTGATTGCCATCCAACATTTATGTCTCAGATTGATAAAAAGCCAATGGCTTAAAGTTTAGATCTGGAAGTTGGTGAAGAGTTCTTTTTTCTTCTTTAGAGAACTAGTTATGCCTATCATTATCTAGAAAGTCTCTGTATTTTCATTTTACTTCTACAGTCATTCAATCGCTTTCTATATCCTGTTTGACACTCCCTTCTTGCAGTCACATTATCTCATGAGAATGAGGGCTGACAAAAACCATGCAGATAACTATGACTCAGATATCATAGCCATCACATACTTTCAGTTCAACTTGAAGTGATCATGTGCGACTAATCTTAAACAGCTAAGAAGTAAACTTGAGGGCTTTTAAATCACAAAGCAGCATTATGAAAGTTTGTTATGATTTCTAGTTGCTTTTGAACACAGTTTATTGGAAAAGAATTTTATCCCAATATCCACATAAAACCAAACAAATTAAAAGTTAAAATTTGACTGAACACCTATCTTATTAATTCTTGTATTAAGAATTTGATTCTGATAACCAGCCATGCTCTCTCAGAAGTTCCTCAGTGTTATCAAAGTTTACACAAACTAGCTTCACAATCTCCATTCAGAAACTCTATTATATTTCAGGTTTATATTTATCAACTATCGATAAGGCATCTTAAAACTTTTGCCAGTGGAGTGTTCGGTAAGAAAAGAATAAATACAGCAACTGAACTGCTTCGAAAATTTTACCATAAATACATCATATTTAGCAACGCACATTCCAACCAAATTGTGAGGATGATTATTGCCGTTTACAAAAATAACTTTGCATCGTTTTTGCATTATTCTTTTGTTGAATACCATTTTTATAATCAGCAATCATAACTGCAATATTGTCTGTCATAGCATTTCATTTACATTATTTACATTTGACGGATATTCGTCCTCATCTTGTTTGTTGTTAACACAACGTTTCGGCTGATATACCCTCCAGCCTTCGTCAGGTGTCTTGGGGAATTTTCGAACCTGGGTTCTCATTCCTATCGATGTTACTATTATTATTATTATTATTATATTATTATTATTATTATTACTATTATTAATCAGGTCGCTGCCGTGAATCGAACTCGGAACCTTGGGGTTAGTAGCCCGCACTCTTAACCACTACGCCATATAGAACAATAGCATTTCATGTTTCTTAAGCTTCTATCGTGTTTTAAGCATTTTTCTTTTTGTTGTTTAATTGAGCGAATATAAAAAAAAAAAGGACTCTTGTTATGAAAATTGTTGTCACATTAAAATCAATATCAGTACAACAAACTATTCCTGCTACTTGCTCATGAAGCACTTGATCTTGTGACCAATATATTCTACCTCGTGGACAAATGCTATATAGCAATTTACACGAACAATGGGAGCCATCAGCTGAATATATTCACTTAAGAGCAATGGAAAGAACTGTAATATTCTTCCAGGGTTCTTTACCACATTACTGAGGTGAGCTTCTATAAGAAAATTAAACTTAGCCAAGAATTTTTAGTAACCTCATAAAACTTTCACGGCTACTTTCTTGTCTGTAGGAGTCTTTGTCACTACTCAATGCAAGGTTCTGTGTTGCTAAACTTTTGTACAACGGAACATTTTGCAGAAATCTCACAATGTTTTTTATGTAATTTAGCTTGAAGCTCTATCAATGATTCCACTATTTTCTAAAATATCTCAATAGCTCTTATTCTGAAAATACTTAAACCCAATGAAAACATATCCAAGAAAATCATATACATATATATATATATATATATATATATATATATATATATATATATATATATATATATATATATATATATATGAATATATATATAAATATATATATATATATATATATATATATATATATATATATATATATATATATATATATATATATATATATATATATATATATATATATATATATATATGAATATATATATAAATATATATATATATATATATATATATATATATATATATATATATATATATATATATATATATATATATATATATATATATATATATATGAATATATATATAAATATATATATATATATATATATATATATATATATATATATATATATGAATATATATATATATATATATATATATATATATACATATATATATATATACATATATATATATATATATATATATATATATATATACATATATATATATATATATATATATATATATATATATATATATACATATATATATATATATATATATATATATATATATATATATATATATATATATATGTATAAACATATATATATATATATATATATATATATGTATAAACATATATATATATATATATATACATATATATATATATACATATATATATATATGTATAAACATATATATATATATATATATACATATATATATATATACATATATATATATATATATATATATATATATATATATATATGTATAAACATATATATATATATATATATACATACACACACACATCATATATATTTATACATACACACTCACACATACACACACACATATATGATATAATATATCTATCTATTTATTTAGGATAAGAATGTAGTAGAAGCAGCATCAAGATATATGTAAATAAGTCATTTAATGGTATATCTTGAAGCAAATACAACTATAAAATAATAGCATGCAATATTCCAGTTTAATATTCTGGTTTAAAAGCCCCTTGGATGTAGAAAAAAAGAAAGTTGAATACTCCCTCAAGGACTCGACTCCTGCATCTTCTGTTACCATGGTTCAAGTCTCACAGGTAGCTTTCAACCTTTTTTTCTGTCCAAGGGGTATTTAACTAAGTAAAATTACAAATGATTAAAGTTGTATTCGCTTTGAAATAAATTGTTAAATGTCTTAGCGACATCACCACCACTACTACCAACATCAACATTACCATGAACACCACCACCACCACTACTACTACCACTATTGTCACCAACACCACCACCACAACTAAACAACTACTATTGCTATTGTCACCACTGCCACAGCAACCGCTGCCGCTGCTGCTGCTACTACTACTACTACATCTACTACTTCCACCACCATTACCACAACCACATCACCACCACCACCACTACCACCAACATCACCGTGAGCATCACCACCACCACTACTACTACCACTACAATCACCAACACCACTAAACAACTACTATTACTATCGTCACCGCTACCACTGCAACCGCTACTACTATTACTACTACTTCTACTAGATTGATTATATACAATGTGACCGGTTAAAAATATGTTGTGCCAAGGTAATTGCAATATTCATCTCTAATTAAAGGTGCTATCATTATTATTTAACAAAATTATAAAGGTCACTACCTTTCCCTCCCTTCCCAATCAAATATCTATTGTAATCCACCACGGAAGCAGAATAATTGCCAAGATCACTTCTTCCATTGTTCCAATTAAAGACCTTTTGCAAACATTATCAAAACATACTAATTATACTGTCTACCGCTTTGTGGCTGTATTTAAAAATTTATGGTTATTATTGTATCATTTCTGTCACTAGGTTCAGGTGTGGTCGTGTGGTAAGAAGTTGGCTTCTTAACCGCATGGTTCTAGGTTCAGTTTCACAACATGGCATCTTGTGCAAAGTCTATTGTACTTTATCCTTATGCTGACCAAAGCCTCGTATGTGGCAGCACAGGAATCAATCATGCTCAAATGGTGATTTTACCAGACAGGCGGTACTGGCATTGACCATGCTCGAATGGTGATTTTATGTGCCATCGGCATATATATGACAGGCTATTGTACATGTCAGTGTGTGTGTGCATATCTGCATGTTCATGCATATTCATTTTTTAATATGTCTAAATTTCATGATAACTTATGCACAATATATAAATATCATCATCATCATCATCAGCAGCATGTCTTCATTCCATGCTGGCATGGTGTTGGATGGTTTGACTGGGGTCTGGAAAGCCAGGAGGCTGCACCAGACTCCAGTCTGCGCTGACAATGTTTCTACGGCTGGATGCCTATCCTAACGCCAACCACTCCGAGAGTGTAGTGGGAGCTTTTTACGTGCCAACAGCACAGGGGCCCACCAAAGAAGCTGGCATCGACCACGATCAGATGGTGCTTTTTACATGCCACCGGCACAGAAGCCAGCATATGTATGTGTCTGTGTGCTTGTGTGTATAGACATATATATATATGTGTGTGTGTGTGTGTGTGTATATATATATATATATATATATATATATATGTGTGTGTGTGTGTGTGTGTGTGTATGTATATGAACAAAAACACATAAATATAGAGAAGCAAAAAGAAGTGAAACATGAAGGAAGATAAAAACATAGCCAAACAACTTAATAGCTCAATCAATAAGGCTGATAGATAAATTACGTGACTTTTAAAGTAATCAGCTTCATGTTTCATTTCTCAATATTTCTGAAATAGGAGGTTAAAAAATTATGTATAAGACACATATGTTTATATATAAGATATATATTCATATATATATATATATATATATATATATATATATATATATATATATATATATATATATATATATATATATATATATATATATATATATATATATATATATACATATATATATGTACGTATATGTATGTACGTATATGTATGTACGTATATGTATGTATGTATGTATAGTCATCTAGAACAAGGAATCGTTTCCGATCAGTTCCATGCCACTGTGCCAATATTTTAATTGTGGGAAGTTGAACATCTGTCACAGAGATTTCCTCACTGTATATATCTGCAGTCTGTGGTCTCCTGCCAGAGAAAATATTGCTCAAGTAGATAAGATTAGCCTATTTGCATATAAATAGTTGAGATACATTACACACACACTCTCTCTCTCTCTCACATACACAGACACACATAAAAAGATACACATATACACCTATACACGTATACATCCATGTTTGTGAGTATTGTGTATGTATGTGTGATCTCCAGAGAGTGTTCATATATATGTGTATATATATGTGTTTGTGTGTGTGTATATAAGTGTGTGTATATGTACGTGTGTGTATATATAGACATGTATATATATGTGTATATATATGTGTGTATATATATATATATATGTATGCTTATATACATACATATATATATATAAATATATATATATAAATATATATATATATACTCACAGTGTATATATATGTATACGTATATATATATACACACACACAGTGTATATATATTTATATATGTATTTATGCAAACATGTGTGTGTATGTGTGTGTGTGTATGTGTGTGTGTATGTGTGTGTGTGTATGTGTGTGTGTATGTGTGTGTGTGTGTGTGTATGTGTGTGTTTGTGTGTGTGTCTATACATACATACACACATACTCTGTGTGTGTGTGTGTGTGGTCACAGAAGAAGAAGGGAACATGTGAAAGAGAAAGAAGGAGAGAGACGAAACGAAAGACAGAGGTATAAAGTTTATAAATGTTTCTCTGTATTTGCATATAAAATATGTATGAACAACAAACACTTTTTTATGTATGTGTAACGTGTACAATAAGCACTTTATCTGTTATGCGTATATTGGTATTTCTTAGTGTGTGCCTAGGCTTGTTTGTATGTCTGTGTGTATGTATGTTTGTGTGTCTGTGCGTGTATATATCTGTGTGTGAGTATGTGTATGAGTGTGTTTGTGCGTGTGTGTGCGTGTATGTATGGATGTTTGTATGCATGTGTATATGTGTGTATGTGTGCATGTGTGTATGTATGGATGTAGGTTTGTATGTATAGATGTATATATGCTTGTCTGTATGTATGTGTCTATGTATGTATACATGTATGTTTGTATGCCTGTGTGTGTGTGTGTGTGTGTGTGTGTGTGTGAGTGTGTGTGTGTGTGTGTGTGCGCGTCTATCCTTTAATAGGTATCAGAAAACATCTCTATACAAATTCCTTATCTGCGTTGTTATCATCAAAACATTGTTTTGTAGATGGCCACTTTCTTTCTATCTTATTGTTCTTGCACTTACTGTTGTTCTTTTATATGTTATTTTTGTTGTTGTTGCTTTCTTTTATATTATTGTTGTTGTTGTGGTGGTGTACTGTTGTATGGGCAAAAAACAGAGAAAAGATATATGAAATATTCATGCATGACAAGCATGTAACATTACAGTACGTTTTCTTTCCATTCTCATTTGGGATAACACAGAGCACTTAGTATTGCAGGATGTGATTTGTTGTAATAGAAGTGTTGCTGTTGTTTAACCCTAGGACAACCTTAACCTTAACTAAGCAGAACTATGATCAAAGGCATTTCATCCATGACATCTGTCCTTCTATGGTGCATTACATTATCCTGTATGTCCTTATATTTTCATGACTGCAAGACGTAATTTTAAGGAGGATTTGGCTGTTATTTCTAGCTTACACCTAGTTATTAGTATTGGTGTTGGATCTATTTTAGTAGTTAGAATCCATCATTAGCCTTCATACTTTTTAATAAACAAACTCTTGACATGAAACCTTTCACAGATAGAACAAATGCATGGCAGCACTATGTAATGGAAACAAGTACATCTCTGCCAGAAGTTTTATCCAGGCACAAAAGAAAAAGGAAGATAAACTACCTATGCTTTGACAGAAGCAGCAGGAATTTTCCTACTATTCTCCAGAGACCGACTGGATGCAACACTTCCAGATCTATGAAATAAAATCACTTTTATTTGGAGAAATTGGGAATACAGTACAGTATGCATTATTTTTGAAACTGGGGATCAGACAAAAATACAAACCCAGATGGTACATGGAAGACCAAGCCATAAACTAATACCACCACACTTAGGGTTCAGGAACACCAGAATCACCATCAAGGGCATCAATGATGATGATGTCGATCTTTGGATCATGGTTACTTTTTGTTGTGCAATATGGGTAAGTAGTTAACACTAAGGTAGCTTTTAGGGACATGTGGTTGAATGGAATGGATTCACCCTGGATATAAGTCTTTATGGATCTCAAAGATCACAAAATGATCTCAAAGGCGGATATGGCTGGTGTAAATGCTAAAAGGTTAATTCTGTTGCCAAGTCAAGCCACTTGCATACCATTTCTGTCACTGGGTCACTTGAATTCTAAGTATGGGCCTAGTTTAGCCACTGACCACTCAACCAATAAATAAGTGGCTTACATTTGCTTCTTTTACATTGTTGGAATGAAAAAGCATTCAGCATTTATACTGACCATATCAAGCCAAAATACCCAACTTGTTTAATGTTCAAAGCAGTCGGATCCAGCATCTCACACTTATCCTACAATGTCCTTCTAAAAATAAGCTATCATATCAAAATTTCAAAGCTACAAGACAATAAACAATTAATTCAAAACAATGTGAATAAATAAGCATTTCATTTGACAGAATAATCTGAAAGGGTCAAGATCTTTTCAGTTCCTGGATTCTTTTATTTGTTTCAATTATTGCACAGCAGCCATGCTGGGGCACCATCTTGAAGGGGTTTAGTGAAACAGATTGAACCTAGTATTTATTTTAAAAATATTTTTAAAGTCTTGCCCTTATTCTATTGGTCTCTTTTGCCAAACTGCTAAGTTACGGGGATGTGAAAAAAAAAAACAATACTAGTTGTCAAGCTGTGATGGGAGTGGGGACGAATTCAGATCCAAAGACACATATACACATACATACATACACACACACACATATATAATATATATATAAATATATATATATATATATATATATATATATATATATATATATACACACAAACACACACACACACACACACACACACACACACATATATATATATACACACAAACACACATATAT
>NC_142936.1:9262443-9289943 GCF_046866305.1 Octopus bimaculoides
TACATTTTTGGGGAGACACCCTGTGTATATGAGCTGGACTTTTGTGCAGTTTTCATCAGCCAAATTGTCTTCACACGATAGCAGTATACCAAAGCTACAGTAAAAGATCCTTTCTCCCAGGTGTCATACAATAAGACCAAACATGAAACCACCTGGTTATAAAGCAAACTTCTTAATCGCAAATCCATGCCTGTAAGCTTACTATTAATGGTGTGCATTCCAGCAGTGTTTGCAGTTAACGAGATTTTTAAAAATGGGATTATGTTGTTGATAAATATTTCTGTTGCAAACATGTCTTTAATTCGTCTCACAGCAAAAACCCGTACTTGTTGCAGTTTTATTTCCAGTTAAATCCATGCTAACAATGACCATCTCTAGCTTACCAATCCCGATGGTTATCTTCATTTGCCCTGAGGATTAGCTATGGAAAAGATAAAATTTCTTCTCTATGAGTTTTATAAATATAAGCAAGGTCTGTGCTCTTATATTTCTGGAATTAGAAAGGTAAAACAGATACATCAACTTTCGTTTTTTTCCCTTGGTTTTCATATAAATATGGATTGGAGGAAAATCAAAATATCATATCAAGTATGGATTTTACATCCAAAATAAATTAAGTACAAAATTCCTTTGATACCAAACATTTTCAATTTGCTATTTAATAACAGTGGTATCAATCTTTTCAGTTAATTAACTAATCGTACGTGTTCTAACTTAGAAATGAAGCTAATTACCCACATACATTGTATAACTGACTGATGGTTAAATTCTGTATTAAAGTTTGGGATTAGATTAGTCCAGAAAACCTAGTCTAAAACAATTTGTTTGTGACATATCCAGTAAAAACTGAGAAACTTATGAGAACAATGACTTAAAAACTAAACAAGACACAATGCTCAAAATAAGGAACTAAACCTTTAAAGGCAATGCCCCAGCATGGCCAAAGTTCAATAAATTAATCCAGTCAAAATACTATAAGAATATGTATATATTTAAGACCCTAGGGTTATGTTTTTAGCATTTACTAAAATAAGTGCTTATTTCGGAATTGGACTTATGTTAGTTAATACATTTTAATTTATACGTTTTGTAATTCCTCATATCATTTCGTATGTCATCTATAAATTTACATTTCTTCATCTTCGTAGTTCTTCATCTAGATTACCAAATATTTCATTTTCAATTTTCTACTAGTGAACTTAGCTCTCAAAGAGAAACTCATTCATAATCTTTTGATCTGGTCATACAAATTCAAAGTAACTTTTTGCATATATCAGGAGATGGATAAATAATTCAATGGTATATATATATATATATATATATATATGTATATATATATATATATATATATATGTGTGTGTGTGTGTGTGTGTGTGTGTGTGTGTGTGTGTGTGTGTGTGTGTGCGTGTGTGTGTGTGTGTGTGTGCGTGTGTGTGTTTGTAAGTGTATATATATATATATATATATATATATATATACATACATATGTATACAATTTTGAACCATATATATATATATATATGTGCGTGTGCGTGTGTGTGTGTGTGTGTGTGTGTGTGCGTGTGTGTGTTTGTAAGTGTATATATATATATATATATATATATATATATATACACACATACATATATATACAATTTTGAACCATATATATATATGTGTGTGTGTGTGTGTGTGTGTGTGTGTGTGTGTGTGTGTGTGTGTGCGTGTGTGTGTGTGTGTGTGTGTGCAAGTATTTGGAGTTAGTGCACGTGCAGATCTGTATGTTTTGTTTTATGTATGTGTATTCATACGTAAAGTTGTGTGTCTAGACGTGTGCATATGTGCATGTATGCTAAACTTTTAGGAAGTTTTACAGTTTCATTGATGGATTGTATCTGTAGTCTTCTAATTAACTTTCTCCCTTATGGTTTTTAAGAACTCTAATTACTCAAGATTGGCGCTGATGTAGTTAGTTACTAAAGCTGGTAACTAAAGCTATGAATGTAAAACTAACCAAAACAATTTTTTTCAATACATTAATACCAAACCAATTTCAGTATCAGTTTTTCAAAACCTCCTGTTCAACAATTCCGAATCTCAACCTATTCTTATCCAATATCAACTGAAAAAAAATTGTCCACCTCTCATAATCCCTAACACTAGTTCTTGCAACTGTAGAAACACACTTAACTGTCCATTCAATAACAAGTGTTTCTTACAAAAACACAATACACTGGGCTAACATCATTACACGCTCTTCTAATAAAGAATACTTCAGTCTAACTTGTAAGAAATAAACACCACTTTAATCAACATCTATACTCATTCAGAAAAAAACAACGGAAGTTTGGATATGTAAGTAGCCAACTACATCTGGAACAACCCATATTATATTACGTAGAAAATCTTTGACAAAACAAAACCTGACATCCTAAGCTCCAAGTCCTGCCTTCCCTACGTAGTAGAGAAGTCAAACCTTTATAACAAAGTATCCTTATTATAAAGGCAGAATTATATTTTGAATTATATATGAGGGTACCAAAAACTTTTAAGTGTTCAGGTCTTCTACGTGTTTCAATCTGGCTCTGATCACAACTACACACATATATTTTCAGACTGTCCAAATGGACAGAAATATTATCAGACTGTCCAAATATCCAAATATTTTCAGACTGTCCAAATGGACAGAAATATTATCAGATTGTCCAAATATCCAAATATCAGACTGTCCAAACGGACAGAAAAAGGAATAATGGAATAGTTAAAAAGTTTAGTAAAACGCAGACGGTTTTAGGCTTTTATACTTGTTCATTACCATGGTGAAGAAAGAAGAATTTATTATAAACTCGACTTTGTCTTCATAACAGTAATATTTGGCAGGAGGGCTGGGATTTGTCAGTTTGAAAATAAACACACATAAATAAACACACAGACACACACATGCACATATACGCACACACACATGCACATATACGCACACACATACACACACACACACACACACACACACACACACACACACACACACACACACACACACAGACGCACACGTGCACGTGAAAGCTGAAACTTCTTCTCGCGTAATTTTGAGATTCACGTCTCTAATCTTCGAACAAAATTTGAGAAATGAAATTGGAAACCGTAAATATAAATATTCAAAAAGTGAAAATAAAACGAAAGCACTTGATTGAGAGTGTGTGTAATGATAAAATCAAATGAAAACTAAATGAATGAAAATCAATAATGAATAAAGAGTAGTGTAATTTGATCTGGCTCGTTGTAGATATCCACAAAAGATCATTTACACTCAATTACCATGAAAATATTCTTTTCTACTCTTGGCACAAGGCCCGAAATTTTGGGGGAGGGGACCAGTCGATTAGATCGACCTCAGTACGCAACTGGTACTTAATTTACCGACCCTGAAAGGATGAAAGGCAAAGTCGACCTTGGCGGAATTTGAACTCAGAACATAAAGACAGACGAACTACCGCTAAGCATTTCGTTCGGCGTGCTAACGTTTCTGCCAGCTCACCACCTTAATTCTTCTCTACACTAGGCACAAGGCCCGAAATATTATGGGAGAAGGCCAGTTGATTAGATGGACCTCAGTACGCAACTGGTGCTTAATTTATCGACCCCGAAAGGATGAAAGGCAAAGTCGACTTCGGCGGAATTTGAACTCAGAACATAAAGACAGATATATAACATAAATACCGCTAAGCATTTCGCCCGCCAGCTCGCCACCTTAATTACCATGAAAATATTACCATATTGAGAAGCTCGCTTTACAACAGTGTTGTTTCAGGTTCAGTCCCGCTGCACGGCACCTCGTGTAAGTGTATTTTATGATAGCCGCAGACTGACTAATGCCTTATGAGTGACTTTTGGTCAGCATAAGCTGTGTGGAAGCCCGCCCATCGAGCGTGTTTGTGTGTGTGTGTGTGTGTGTGTGCACGCACGAATTTGATCATTGTTGGTTTGTTCACGTCCCCTTAATTTAACCTTTCAGTAAAAAAAATCGATAGAATGAGTTCCAGATTTAAAAACACATGCTAGGGTCTATTATTTTGACTAAACCCATAAAGGCGGTACCCCAGCATGGCAACAGACCAATGAGTGAAACAAGTGAAGATATTAAAGCAATGAGAAGTGAAAGCGAGTTATAGAATATAAGAACAAAATAATCGTTAACTTTTAAAAGTGCTTAGAACTCGCTATTCATTCCCTATGTTACGTAGAATAAACAGTCTACAAGACCAGAAAAGAAACAGAAATAACCAAAGAGAAAGAACATCAAAAAGCTAAACCGAAAGTGAAAAGAGATTATAGAATATGTTTTGGTTCTAGAAACTTCGCATTGAAAATTTCTGAGGTGGCTGTTTATTTTGAAAATTACTTAGCAGATATTTTGGTGGCTGCATGTAGTTACAACTAATATTGTTTCTTGAATTCAAACTGTTTTTGTCCTGTAATATCGTTTCAGCCAAGCAAAATCTTTACAGTTTATCCAAGTTAACAGCTAAGTTTACTACTGTTGTTACCAAGCTTGTAAGTAGGTGTAAAAGTAAAAATAGACACAAAGTTATATTAAAAGAACTATCACAAGTTTCTCTCGAAAGACCGATCGGAAAAATCTATTGTTTGGGTAGACTAATGTATTTATATTTACAAAAGTAATACATATGAATATATCAGCATATACTCGTATACATGTCTGTTCAAACATAATAATAATAATAATAATAATAATAATAATAATAATAATAATATTATTAGTGCTCTCTCACTCAATAATAATAATAATAATAATAATAATAATAATAATAATAATAATAATGTCCTTGGTATGATAAGAAAGGAATATCAGAAACATCTAGATAATATCCCAGGAGAACCATGTCTCAGAGAAATACAAAAGATTGTGCTGACAAGTACTGCCCACATCTTTAGAAAAACCCTATCAATTTAAATGTGTGTGTTGTATTATATGAAGACATTTCGCTATTATTATTATTATTATTATTCAGTAGTTTTATTTTTATAACGTGCTTTCACTTCACTACCGAGCGCAGCTCTGTGCGCCTTGGGTATGTGCTGTGGTTTGCTGTGGTGCTCTTATGTTTACTGTATTGAAAGTGTTTTGCGTAGAATGTGTGCAGTACCCAGTAGTGCAATTTTCTGTATGTTATATATATTTGTAAGTCCTGGTGTTTTTGTTATGTATTTGTCTGAATATTTTTTTATTATACCTAAGGCACCTACTATGATAGGAATTGTTTCTGTTTTTAGATTCCACATTCGAGTTATCTCTATTTCCAGGTCTTTGTATTTTGAAAGTTTTTCCATTTCTTTTAGAGAAACGTTGTCATCTGCTGGTATTGAAACATCAATTAGAAGGCATTTTTTTCCTTCATGATCTTTGACAACTATATCTGGTCTATTTGCCTTAATTTCTCTATTATTATTATTATTATTATTATTATTATTATTATTATTATTATTATTATTATTATTATTGTTGTTGTTGTTGTTGTTGTTACTAAAGCGGTGAGCTGGCAGAATCGTTAGCACGCTGGACGAAATGCTTAGCGGTATTTCGCCTGTTGCTACGTTCTGAGTTCAAATTCTGTCGGGGTCGACTTTGCCTTTCATTCTTTTGAGGATGAAACCATTTATTATTATTATTATTATTAATTATTATTATTATTATCATTATTGACTTTAAACATCTCCCATTCCTTTTATCCGTTCGTTTCCTTCATGTTTTCCCTTTCATCTTCTCTCTTTCGTCCCCACCCCATCTGACATATATAATGCCATGCATAAAACGTGACCCACTACCTATGAGACGAATGCAAAAAAATATTTATACAGTGCAATGCAAAACAGAAAAAAACAAAACCAGGTGCTGAGTTGTAATGAAGAGAATAGCATTTGGAACAACCCCAGTTGATCTCAATTATTTTCAACTAATGAAATTGCTCACAATATTCGCTCTTGGATCGGTCTGCAGTTACACTGACATATATATACATACATACATACATACATATATATATATATATATATATATATATATATATATATATATATTATATATATATATGTATATATAATACACACACACACAGAGATAAACTCAAAGGTTTCGCTATTATTGGTTGACAGTATCAAATAACGTAATAAACACTGAACAGCCCAACAACACAAAACAACATCCAATAACGCTGTCAATAACATTGTCCTCTTCAGTGTTGCTATCATTATTATTCATTACATTTTCATAATATATTGTCTCACAATTTCATTGATAATTTTCGATTGTTTTTGGTTTCGAATATTTAATTTCGCCTCCTCAATTAATCTCTTTCAGTTCTGATAACACACAAACACGACAATAAACGCAGTCACACGAAGACATACATACATGCATGATTATTATAGACAAATAAAGAGAAATATATGGAGAGCAAGCATACAACAAACATCTAAAAATCAACAGATATTGGTGAAAACTATGCGCACACGCGCGTACATAGACTCACGCATACAAGAACAAGAACAACAACAAGCCAATGAAATTGCTTTATATGGTCAGTCAACTAGTTAGAAATAGTAACCAAGTCTCCTTCAAATTACTTTACTGTTTATTGAATGTGTATATGTATACGAGGCAACGAGGAAGGCTTCTACATGGCACCTAGATCTGCCGGAAATAGCAGCCAAATCAATAGGATAAAGCTAAGGTTAATCATGAAGCATATGATATCGATATTGACTTTGGTATAAGGTACCACAGTCAGACTGGCAACTGGCGAAACATTGGTGACGCTACAGAGGCATTTGCACTGGGTACAAAATTTCAAAAGCAAAATCAAAACTAGTAATTGATGAAACGGTTCATCAGTTAGGGCTGTAATACTTGTCTTTTACTGGGCACTGACAAGTCATGCTACACTGCTGGAACTGGTGGATAACAGAAGCACCTTTATTACATTGACAATGATCGACGTTGATCTCATTATCAAAGATGGTGATTTTAATAAGCATGTTGAGCAATTATATGATGGTTTCTCTGGCATACATGGTGGCTACAAATATGATACAAGGAATGTTGAGTGATCAATACTCCTGAATTTCTGTATAGCAAAACTAACTTCAAGAAACAGGCCAGTCACCTGATCCTGTATCAGTCAAGCGGACACACAAAAGATATAGATTTCAAAGTCTTCAAAAACCAAGATTGACGAATGGTTAATGAATAGTAGATCTTTGTCTGATGAAGACTCTTACACAAGAGTAAGATTTATACACTACTAAGAAGGAACTTCTGAATGCCAATGATTTAGTTTTCATAACGGAATTGGTCAAAGATTTAGAGAGAGAAAAGATTTTAACTTAAAAGCAAAATCCAGAACTGGAAGGCATCGAAGTATAAACATAGAAAAGACTATAGTTTATGTAAAAGTCAGAACTCTGTCATCGCCAAGGAACTGACCGTGAACGATATGTAGAAAAAATATTGGTAGAAATTCCAAAAGTGGTGCCCTGTTTAAACGATAGGCGCTAAAGAGTTGTACTAGGGTCACAGGCAGGCTGAAAGGGAAGGTAAATTTCATTGATACACGAATAGTTATCAGAAAGAGCATCTATGAGAGGAATTCCTTCAACTGCTCAGAAAGTTCCGTCAGAGTAATTGAAAGCATTTGTTACCCGGGTGACTAAGTGAAAAGTAGAGGAAGATGTTTCTAAAAGAATAATTGCCAGAGTAAGAATGGATGTGGAGAAGTGGGTAGCACTAAGCATTTTAGATTGCTGTGTGCGAATGATACTGAATCTTGATCACAATTTTCATTTTAAGCTTACGATTGGGCAAGAAAATAAATCACTATGAATGAGAAAGTGAGAAAATATTCATAGAAAACATATTGATTTTAAAGAGAATACACAATGTTGCACGCACCTCAGCAATACGGAAGTGTAGCGAGTGATGCTGTAGAAATTTGCCTGATACTATCAAATGTCGAATAATAATGATCCTTTCTACTGAAAGCACAAGGCCTGAAATTTGTGGGGAGAAGGATAGTCGATTACATCAACCCGCGTGCTACACTATTCCTTAATTTATCGACCCCAAAAGGATGAAAGCAAAGTTGATCCTGACAGTATTTGGACTTAGAACGTGAAGTCGGAAGAAATGCTTCTAAGTATTTTGTCCAGCGCAGTAACGATTCTGCCAACTTGCCGCCTTATTTACAGAAAATCTATTTATACTGTGTACATTACGACATTGTACTTCTCATAAGTGATGAAGCATATTTCTCCTTCGTTGCGTAAATAAACTAAACTTCCGTTATTGGTAGAAAAGCAATCCACAAGAATTTTATGAGCGTCTCTTCATAGTGGACGGGCAACAATGTAATGCTATGTAGCAAACTTCGGTGTCATAGACTCGTATATTTTTGAAGCAACAAAATGCAGTAGCAATGAATTTCAGTTGCTACGAATTCATATGGAACTTCTCGCAAAACTGAACAAACATTAATACAATATATATACGGTCTAAACTAGACAGAGAGACTGCACACACACATAGAGCGAAAGCTCCAGTGGGAAATATTAAAGAAACGTTTGCCGACTATTTCAGTTTCTCTGTGTATTGACATGCTCTAGTTTGCTCGATCGTCGACTTTTTGATTTGTGATCTTTTAGAGTTATCTATGAGACAGTGTGCGTCAATAAACCACATGCACTGCAAGCTGATATTCACACACACACGCACGCACGCACACACACACACACACACACACACACACACACACACACACACACACACACACACACACACACACGAATATGGCAGTTATTCAAAACAACGTATGTCATACATCTGGGCCTGGCTACAAACATGTGTGCAAAAACATACCTGTAGCATTTAGATGAAGTTACTTTCACGACTAAATGTACTCTTATTTATGTGTCATTTATAAGTTTATATATGACACAAATAGTCCTGTATATTTAGTCGAAAATTGTTGATAATGTCTTATATTTGCCAACATTGTATTCACCGAAAAGTCATTAAGTTTCTCTGTTTGTTTCTCTATATAGAATTAGAGGGACTGAAATCATCCCAATATATCGTCAGCAAACAAAAATACATTGACAGATAGATGGGATGTCAATGAAATAAATATATTGTCAATGAAGTGAATATATTTCTATTTCCAATGCGGTAGTTATGTTACGACATCTAAAATAGAATATTATTTTTACTGAAGTTTTTAAATAGTGATGGAAAAATACCATTATATGACTGAATCTCAAAGGTGGAATCCTTTTATGATAAAAACTGGTAGTAGAGTAGCTGATGCTGTTTTAAAAGATTCTATGCAAAGAAAAAGAAAATAGAAAAGAAAATATCTTTTATCTTGAAGCAGTCAGCAACCTCGTCAAGAACTTTCAAAAAGGCTAGAAATATTTCAGATGAAAGAAGGAAGGACAATCCTGAAATTCCCCATGAAAATGTCATGCATTCATAAATGTCATGAAAGTGAACGGTTCGAGAGATATTGAAGATTTGAAGTTTAGTCATCTAGGATCATTTGAGTACTTAACCCTTCAACAACCAAAATACTGATATTGCAATTCCGCAAATAAAGCTATGATGTCTAAAAATATCCACAGCATTATATAGCATAAATACTGAATCTATCAGAGAAAGGAATGACATTTTAAAATATGTTTATATGCCACATTTATTTTCAAAACTACTTCGACAAACATAAATATGTAATAGCAATTATTTACCTGAATAAACATTAAGATAGACATTAATAAAGGACAAGGGTATATGTAAATATATATGTGCGTGTGTGTGTGTGTGTGTGTGTGTGTGTGTGTGTGTGTGTGTGTGTGTGTGTGTATGTGCGTGCGTGCGCGTGTGTAGATAACTATATATGTGTGCATGTATTTATATGTATATATATATATATATATATATATATATATATATATATATATATAATATTTATATATAATATATATATAATATATATATAGAGAGAAAGCGAGAGGTGGGGAGAGAGAAGTTGATACATTAATCTTACAGAGAATATATATTACAGTTTAGAAAGAACGTATGGATCTGACAACCAAAGGATGCAATTTTTATCTTGACAGTCAGTCCTTTCTTCCCAGAACTGCTTCCTATAAAGCCCTCTCCGCCTTTCCTTACAAGATAACAATTTAAGGATCAACTTACAGACGTTTACCCTGCGCACCGAACATATTTACAACACGGATCTAAAAGACAAAATACAATGTTCTTGAAAATAAAGACAAAATTTCAAAACAAAAGAAAAAAAAAGTAAGGAGTACGGTAGGTTGGACTCGGTTTTAATTAATCATGCATGTTCACTTAGTTGTGTATCTGAAAAGTAACCAAAATAAACCATTCAGTTGTGTAAGTTTGGCAATGATTGTACAATAGGGCGGAGCGTCTTTTCACGATTTTCGATTTCGTGATGGGGGCAGTGCGGAATGTTATAAATGGACGTCAAAAGAATTGGGGTAAAATCTTAGAATTCTGCGACAGTATCTTCTGTCTCCACAAATGCATCGAAAAATGGAAAAGTGAGAAAGAAAAAACGTCTCTAATTTATTGGCAATAAAATACAGTTTTCACTGCATCTTCTTCGGGTAGCTTTAAATGATTGAGGAAATTACACTAAAATACAACTTAAACATGTTTTTTTTTTCTGTGACTTCATCTTCTGTCTCTATAAACACCTCAAAATATGCAAAATCGAATTTAGGAAATTTATAACTTTTTCATGTAGATATGAATTACAGTACACCTCTTTCCTTCCCTATTGAGGCAGATGAAGTCACAGAAAAGAACATGTTGATGTCATATTGTAGAGTAATTTCATCACAGCCATTTAAAATCTACCCGAAGAAGATGCAATGAAAACTGTATTTTAGAGTTAATAAATAAGTAGAGGCGTCCCTCTCTCTCACAACTTTTTCCATTTCTCGATGCATTTGTGAAGACAGAAGTTATTGTCGCAGAATTCTAAGATTTTACACCAGTTATTCCAATGTCCATTACTCTTTTACTCTTTTACTTGTTTCTGTCATTTGACTGTGGCCATGCTGGAGTACTGCCTTTTAGTCGAGCAAATCGACCCCAGGACTTATTCTTTGGAAGCCTAGTACTTATTCTATCGGTCTCTTTTGCCGAACCGCTAAGTTACGGGGACGTAAACACACCAGCACCAGTTGTCAAGCGATGTTGGGGGGCGGGGGACAAACACAGACACACACACTCATATATATATATACATATACATATATACGACGGGCTTCTTTCAGTTTCCGTCTACCAAATCGACTCACAAGGCTTTGGTTGACCCGAGGCTATAGTAGAAGACACTTGCCCAAGGTGCCAGCAGTGGGACTGAACCCAGAACGATGTGGTTGGTAAGCAAGCTACTTACCACACAGCCACTCCTGCGCCTACAACTTTTCCGCACTACCCGCCACCTCGAAATCAAAAATCTTGAAAAAATGCTCCACCCTATAGTATAAGCTCATGTGTGAAACCGACCACACGACAAAAAGCAGAATGAGACTCAGCTAGGCTGAAATCCTGATTCTTTTGTAGCCAAGCATTTATGTTTCGTCTGAGAGTAATATAAAATATCAATTTTAAGCAAAATTAATATTTTCTTGGATATAATTAATTCGTGTTTTATAAGTTGTGTAATTTTATTGAATACTGAATGGCAATTTTATTACCACCACTTCTTCAGAGACAATTACTTAAATTTGAATTTTCTTTTTTTTTTTCACAGTTTGTTTAATAAGTATTTCAAAGATTACTTCTTTGTACAGTCAAACATACGACACGCCTTCATAAGGTATCCGACTTTCTTTTTTTCCTGCCGAAACTAATGCCGTGTGGGCAAAATCGTTTTGGTGGAAGGCGACGCCGCCCTTACTGCGCATGCACGAAAATTTTCGCGCCTCAGAAATCGTCCATTTGGGGTCGACAAATAAAGCACCATTCCAAAGTGTAACATTGATAGAATTGCTGACGTATTGAGAAGGATGCATTGCGGTATTTATTCTAGTTGCGGGCATTCTAAGTTCAAATCCCACTTCTCGCCACAAGAGAAAAAAAAAATGAACCCGTTAGACCTGGTAAATATGGGGATAGGATTGCGAAATCCTTAAGCTAGGGACCAATTATTTCAGCTCATCACTCTGAATAGGTGTATACAATCATGCAGGAAGAAATTCAAGGGGTTTTCAAGTTCTATGCTATCTCTCTGAATAGATATACAAGCGTACATGCACACACACACACACACACACACACACACACACACACACACACACACACACAAAACAGATACACACACAGTACAGACACACTCATACACATACAGACACATGCAGACACACACAGACACACACACGCATACATACATATACACAAACTCACACGCTCACACACACACATACTCTCACACATAAAAAGATAGATAGACAGACAGACAGACAGACTGACGGAGGGACGGACAAACAGAGAGTGATCATTTACAGAATTCATTACAATCAAGGTATTTCAACATGTAGGACTTCTGGAGTAAACTTCTGGTTACTTAGTATTGAGTTTGCAGTACGTTAAAGCAGCCCACAGATGTCGCTTGTTAATAGTATACTAGAAGTATGTGTTCATATATATACACATCGGCTCCGTGTAAGTTTACCTTTTATTGTCTTAAAAAGTTGTTTTTTGGATTATATTTTCTATGTAAAAGTTGTGCAACAACTGATACATTCGGTTGTACAATTTGTTTGCACGGGAAATCTGCCCTGTGTGGCGAATTTCCCGATTTTGTAAAATTGTTTTCGGCTTTCTTAGCCATATTTTTTTTTTTTTTGAGGATGGCGTCTTCAAGCCAAGCAGACGATCTCATAACGAACGCCGGTTTCCTTGGCAACTCTCTTTCGACGTTGATTTCCTTACACTCCCTTCACCACAGCTTCGTGAAGGAGGGGAGAAGGGGAGACGTGTCACACAAACAGGTGCAGGTGTGAGCAGGAACGCTAACACCGCCACCACCACCACCAGCAACAGCGATTACGTCGCAAAAGCTTCGACCTTAAAGAAGAGAAACACCAACATCACCACCACCACCACCACAACAGCTTCACCGTCAACTGCTACAAAAGTCGGGATATGTGGTGCTCAGTTACTCAATAAACGAAAAATGCATTAAATGCTACAAAACGTACAGGTAGGACAGACACAGAAGGACCCTAATTCTTTATCAGTTATCGACCCAAAATATTAATACACAGTTTCGTGCCTTTAACGATAAGACCGAGAACTTCGTATATCGGCGGCACCCGCAAAATCGTCTATCGTTTCAAATGTTTGTATGTATATATATATATATATATATATATATATATATATATATATAAATATATATGCATATATATATTTATATATACATATATGTATATATACATACACACATATATAGATATGTAAGTATGTATGTGTGTATGTGTGTATATATATGTGTGTGTATATATATATATATATATATATATATATATATATACATATATATATATATATATATATATATATAAATATATATATATGCATATATATATTTATATATACATATATGTATATAAATATGTGTGTATCTCTCTCTCTCTCTCTCTCTCTCTCTCTATATATATATATATATATATATATATATATATATATATATATATATATATATATATATATATATATATATATATACATATGTATGTATATCTATCAATCTATCTATATATATGTATATATATTTGTGTGTATATATATATACATATATATATGTATATATATTTATCGATGTGTACTCACCTTTGAAGATCACACACAGTCACTCACACGCGCACCCCACACACCTTTCATCGCCCCTTTTCTCTCGTTCAAAATGATTTTTGCCAAAGTAGGCCATCACTAGTATTTTGCTTCCTTTCCGACGCTATCCATTTGTTAATTTTCATGTTTTTGTAATATACTATTACTAATGCTGATTGGGCATAATGCATGAAATGAATGTGCGTATGAATATACTTCAGTTATAAAAATCCTCACTCATAAGAGCCTTTAGATTCTTCCCCCGCAATACAAAAGAAAACATTACAAATATAAATTAAAAGAATGAAACACGTTAGGCAATATCGGATATACAAATAATTTAGTAGACAAAATCATAGAACAATACAGAAACATATTCGAATACAATAAAGTACAACAAACACAATTCTCAACGAAAATAAATATATAATATATAATACAAATATAGAATACACACAAAAAAAAAATTGTATTGCATGAACCAAAAGCATCCTGTCTATAGAATATATGAAGAGAACAGGTTATCAAAATATTCATCACAGAGAAGACATTATCCATTTCATTCAATCATAAACTAGCATTAATGATACTTTATAAAAACACAAATTCATATGCATTTGTGAATGTTGTAACATCGTGTTATGTCGTCCGTACAAGTACGACCGTGCATTTACAAGAGCGAGGCACCATAAATTGCACAACGCAAAATGAAAATGGAAAGAGAGAAAGAAGGAAGGAAAGAAAGAAAGAAAGAAAGACTATAATAACAGCAACAACATTACTTGATAACAGCGACGCAACTATCGTTCTATAGAATTTCCTCAAAAGTAGAATATTGATCATGGAAGCAATATTAATAGCAAAATATGTTTTGTTTTGCATTAAGGATACATATGCTCCAAACACCCACACACAAATATCCCTATATACATACATACATACATACATTCATACGTACGCGTACGTGTCTATATATGTATGTGTATATATATATATATATATATATATACTCACACATGTATACAGACATGTACATGTGCGCACATGTGTGTGTATCTTTACACTCACACATTTATATATATATATATATATATGTATACATGTATATATATATATATATATATATATATATATATATATATATATATATATATATATATATATATATATATATATATACATACAGACAGACAGACATGCGTACAGGTGTCGGTATAGTTATTGGTTAAAACATTCGTTTCACAATGGCATGGTTCATGGTTCAATGCCATGGTGCAACTATTTTGGCATTATTACCACATGTTAGCTAATATCTTGTGAGTAGAATGTTATATATGATATCTGTATGGAAACCTGTCTTTTATACATACAAACACATACACACACACACACGCACACACACACACACGCACACACACACACACACACACACACATATATATATATATATATATATATGAGTTTATGTGTGCGCATGTGTGAGCACGTGATTTATTCATACATACATATATATATATATATCATAAAATAAACAGGTAGTTTCCACGTATCAAATCAATTTATATTATATTTATGTAACATACTGAAGTGAAATATATATATGTATATATATATATATATATATATATATAGCAACGTTAAATCTCTGAACGAGGTATTAACAGTAACTGCACGGATAGGTGAAGTATATTTGCCACTTAAATGTGGCTGACCCCTAAGGGTGGATGTTACTGTTGATTTTAGCCCCAGGAGAACATCTCCTCCAGCTGGCTATTGACACACATCTGTGTCCTGTCTGTATTTGCAAAGGGAAGTCATCCTTCCCATCTTGATCTGCGATGTATTTACCCGTCCTCAGCGTACGACAATTGCCGACCTTCGATGCGAAAGATATCCCAATGCAAATATATATAACTTTTTCCAGTGAAATTATTCACTGATCTCGAAAAAGTGAAAACAAGCAGCGTTAAATCTCTTGTTTCATCTCCGCTTTACCAGCAGATCATTGCCGAAACATTGGTCTCAAATTTTAGAAAAAGGCCAGCAATTTGGTAAGAGGGGTAAGGCGATTACATCGACATTAGTGCTCAATTGGTACTTATTTTATCGATCCTGAAAAGATGAAAGGCAAAGTCGACGACGGCGTAATTCGACCTCAGAAGGTAAAGACGAACGAAATACCGCAAAAGCATTTTTGTCCGGCGCGATAACGATTGTGCCATCTCGGTGGCTTTATCATTGCAGAAATATTATCCTATGATATACGAAATGTATTACATCGTATCAGTCTGACTTTAGCAATATAGATTAAGTGAAGCCTTCTCGAGTATGAACGCAATTAGTCTGCTAAATGAAACTATACTTCAGAAAATGTATACGTCACGTTGATTCTATTACATATAGATACGTACATGTATATATATATATATCTACATAGGTAAAAATATATATGTTCGTGTATATATATATATATATATATATATATATATATATATATATATATATATATATATATATATATATATATAAATATATATATATATATATACATACATATATAAAGATATATATGTACGTGCATATATATATAAATGTATATATATGTATGTATATACATATATATACATATATAATATATATATATATATACGTATGTATATATATATGTATATATATAAATGTATATATATATGTATATATATATACATATATATACATATATAATGTATATATATACATGCATATATAAAAATATATATGTACGTATATATATATATGTATATATATATATATATATATATATATATATATATATATATATACATACATATATAAAAGTATATATATATGTTTGTATGAATGTGTGTGTACAAATAAATATATATATACATACATGTGTGTGTGTGTGTAGGCGACATGAAATTGACTATTATATAAATAAATTGATTTTTTTCTGTGTTCACACTTTCCATTTTCTTTATGTTATATAATTAAATTCTGTTCTCCTATATCGGATGGATTAAAACATCTATAACGACAACTGGAACTTTATAAGTGTTAGGCACTAATGTCGAAGAAGAACCATCGATAACCGCTAATACTAACACAAATTAACAAATTCCTGCAAAATTAATCGATACAGAGATAAACCGGTGGTACGCTTGGATGAAATACATCCCTGTGGAACAGCGACCTCTTTCCATTCGAAACTTCATAAACACTCGTTATATATGTGAGGGTGTGTGTGTGTGTGCATGCGTAAAAGAAAAGGAAAACAATCTGTAACATTACCTCCACAATTCGAACGCCGCGTCTAATACATATTGTATACCAATCCTAACGACTGCACCAAAAAGACATCATAGCTATGACATAAGTACTTACGGTTACACACAGAAACACAGGAACAGAGGAACACACAATTTTGAACATTCTTGATCTTCGGTACAAAACGGAAACGACGTTTACAAATAAAACATCATTTTACATCACCGACTACTTAGATTAATTAAACAGAATTAATTGCCGTTTTATAGTATATTTTATAAACATAAAACACTATATTTCCGAATTTTTATAGACATTTGGGGATTCCAGTATTGTTCACCCGCTTAAATAATATACTTCATGTACCAACAACGAAGTCTGTGACTACTAGGATTAATTTAACTTTATTAGCATTTTGTAGTCTATTCCATAAATACGAAAGGCAATGACGAGCTGGCAGAAACGTTAGCACGCCGGGCGAAATGCATAATAATATTTCATTTGTCATTATGTTCTGCGTTCAAATTCCATCCAGGTCGACTTTACCTTTTATCATTTCGGTGTCGATTAAATAAACACCAGTTGCGCACTGGGTCGATATAATCGACTTAATCTCTTTGTTTGTTCCCTCTGTTTTTTCTCCCCCCCCCCAATCCCTGTGGGCAATGAAGAAATAAAAACCGCTCGAATACTCCGGAAAGTGCTCGAAAAATAAGAGGTGTTACCTTAGTTCGCTAGAAGTGAACAACTGACCCTATAGTACATCTCCAGCATTAGAAGCTGTGCAAAGGCAATAATAATAATGATGATTTAAAACCAGAAACGGAGGCTCTAATTTGAGCTGCCCAAGAGCAAGCATTAAGAACCAATTACAACAAATACAGAATATACAACACATGAGAAAGTCTGTTTATTGGTTGACATGAGTATACCCTGTGACCATAATATCCCGGCAAAAGAATTTGATAAGTTCAGAAAATATAAAGATCTGCTAATCGAAATCGAAAAGGTGTGGCATCTCAAGACGCTTACAATACCAGTGATTGTAGGAGGACTTGGAATGATCAAAAAAGGAACTGAAAATTATTTAAGAATGATTCCTGGCTTATCAACCATGCAGGAAGTGAAAAAGATTGTTTTAACTAATACGTCACACGTATTGAGAAGAGCATTGTCGCTGTGAATTTTCTTTCCATTTTTCCTCTTTATTTTCTTTGTTTACTTTTTTATATTTTTTATTTTTTCTCTCCGTCTTTCTTCCCCTTTTTCTCTATCACACGACTTTGTAAATGGACAATTTGGTGTGTTTATTTTATTGGCCTACCAATGTATACAGTGCGTTTCTCTGCCCTAGGCGTCAGGAAGACACTCGACGAGAAATAGAAACAGAATTGAAAGAAGATGATAATGAAAATAACAGTAGTAGTAGTAGTAGTAGTAGTAATAATGATAATGATGATGATGATGATGATGATGATGATGATGATAATAATAATAATAATAATAATAATAATAATAATAACGTTGATGATAATAGTGACGACGACAACGGTGGTGGTGGTGGTTGTGGTGAGGATGAAAGGCACGTCTCATACGCTGGCAAATATGGTAGTTATGCTTCACCATGCTGAAAGCAAAGAATTATACAAAAAAAAAAAGCACTTCAGTGAAAATATAAAAAGAGCTCATTTCAGAGAAAAAGTGAGTGAGAGAGAGAGAGGGAGAAGGGGTGGGTGGGTGAATAACATCAATTTAAGTAACCTTAGTGAGGAGAATGGATTGGTCAAATATACAACGTGTACCATTTTGAGAAGAAAGGATGTGCTAAATTGTGCATCTGTGACCAAAAAGGCTTAATTATCCTCGTGCTTCGCTTACCGATGAGGTAGAAAATCTCTTATTAGTGCGGATCAAAGAGAAGCTATTGACTGCTGATCCAATGAGCGAAGCATGTATTTGTCAAAATGCTATGTCTCCTTCCGAGCATCTTTCGAAATATTCTTCATATACCAGTGCTGATTAGTAGAAGTTAAAGCTAGTAAGCAGAGTTGGTTCGAGTCTCTTTTTAACAATACCAGAATTCCAGTATTTATGATGTTGTGAGGAATTTAGATATTGGAGTAGAATGAAAAGTGATAGAGTAGGAAAACTGACACAGTGTAGCATCTATGGGGGAAAAAAGCAGTAACGAAAGAGAAGAGGTAGAAGAGAAAAGAAAGGACGAGGAACGGAAAAGAGAAAGAAAGATGAAGAAGAAAGCTTTGCAATGACAAAGAAGCGGGAGAGAAAAAGGTTGTAAGGAGTATTGGAATGAACAGGGAAGTTAAGTTGTATAGATATTTATGTAACTGTTCGGATGGAGATGGAAAAAAAAAATAGCAGTGAAATTAAGAAGAGGAACAGGTGACTATAAAATTTTATGTGAAGGCTGAAGAACGAAAAGAACACAAATTAGAGGGAGATTAAAGTGAGGAGGATGCGCACACACACACACACACACACACACACGTATGTATGACGTATGTATGTATGTATTTTCAAGTAGAACGACTGATTGTTGCTTAAACAAAATAAAGCGCAAAAGGTCTACAAGATTCAACAGACAAATATAAATTGGAGTTCTTTCCCCAATTACGACGTAAAAGAGAAGTCAATTTAACAATAGTTTCCAACCCTCCTGCGAAATATCTTTCAAAAAGCTCTTAGCTAATAGAGAGACTTTGTCACACAATACAGGGTAGAAAAAGAAACTGTACGTTCATAAGATATTTACTGAACTACAAGAGACTTATCCAAAATTCAAAAGAATTTTCTCACATAAAATTCCAATATATTCAACCTGTGGGGCTGTATAAAATTCGTAGGCTAATAAATTTATTTTGTGATGACATTTTAAAATTATTTTATTTTCATTCCTAGAATTAAGCAAATTTTTAGGATACGTCAATATGAAAAATGGTTCATTGGTACATAAGCAGTGGCCTCTACAGGTGCTTAAACCAAATATCCAGAGATTAGGTGGTACCACTGACCACAGTATCTTAAAATGTGTAACCTCTTCTTCATTTAGTCTCCAGATGCATGAAGTTTTTTCCTATAACTGCTGAGTGTACCTATTCATAAAGTTAAGTTCTGTTAAGTCTAAATTCGTTCACTATGGTCTCCCAACTTCAATTTAGCAGAATATTCTTGCTAAAGTAAGGCAGCGAGCTGGCAGAAACGCTAGCACGCCGGGCTAAATGCTTAGAGGTATTTCGTCTGTCTTCACATTCTGAGTTTAAATTCCGCCGAGGTCGACTTGCCTTTCACCCTTTCGGAGTCGATAAATTAAGTACCAGTTCAGTACTGGGGTTGATCTAATCGACTGGCCCCCTCCCCAAAAATTTCAGTCCTTGTGCCTAGAGTAGAAAAGAATATTCTTGGTAAAGTATTTTCCGTCGAGTGGGCATGAGATGTTGGCGCGGTTGCATTAGTGTTGATTTTATTGCGAAAGTCTGTTACTATATTTTTTGCTGTTGATGCTAGAAATCAGATTCCTTGTGTCGATAGTACAGCTGTTGCTAACTTACTGTTGCTAATTCGTATGGAAAATTTTCTGACGAATTGGAAAATACCTCTACTTTAAACTTAAAAACGTTTTGGCAACATTAGAAATTCATATCCAGGACCTAAGGAGAATTAAATGAGGTTATGTTACGTTTTCACAGATTTTGTGTGGCTTTAAAAGATACTACAGGGTGGGATATATTGTAATTCCCAGATAACACCATTTTCTTTTGTAGTAGAGTGACGCCCAGTTAAAACATCTGATGAAATGCTAAAATGTGGTTATAAGCCATACTTAACAAACGTAAAATATTGCCCAATATGAGCGATATTTTGCTCGTTTTAAACTAACGTAACACGTAATATCTAATAATAATAATAATAATAATAATAATAATAATAATAATAAATAGCTACATTGATGTTGGCCATCATTTAATCGCGTTTTCTCGGATTTGCTTAATTCGATCATGCCACCCATCATTATCAGCGGGAGAACTTGTTTAAAACTTCAGCAATGTTCTGCAAAATGCTCGTTCTAATGACATCAGTGATTGCAGGATGTTTGCCATACATACATACATACGCGCGCGCGCGCGCGCACACACACACACACACACACACCCATTCGACGGAAAATACTTTTGCAAGAATATTCTTTTCTACTCTTGGCACAAGGCCCGAAATTTTGGGGGAAGGGGCCAGTCGATTGGATCGACTCCAGTACGCAACTGGTACCTAATTTATCGACTCCGAAAGGATAAACGGCAAAGTCGACCTCGGCGGAATTTGAACTCAGAACGTAAAGACAGATGAAATACCGCTAAGCATTTCGCCCGGAATGCTAACGTTTCTACCAGCTCGCCGTCTTAAACTTCCTATTTATAATAAGGGAACAACGTTGCATCTATAGAAACCTATATTAAAATTCACTGGACAGTTCTTAATATTGGCACTAATTATTATTCTTAAGCTAAAACTCTTTGAAGATTTTGTTAAGGTCTTTCATTAACCTATGAAACTGATGGCCGCTCGTATTGTGAGAAATTAATTGAGCATAATCACGACAATGATCGAAGTACGAGACGAGGGATTTTCTCTGAAGCAAATCCCTGATATATTGTTTCAGTTACACCAGTTTCAAAATCACTAAAAAAATTCTTTCGAAATAGATTTTTAAGCTGTATGTATTCCATAGCATACCAATTACATCGTATGAAAAGATTTTACGAAAATGTACGGAGATTCAACACATCAAAGCCTTAAACGGAAATCAATAACTTGCAGTCATGAACTCAAGACGCTCGGCGAAACCTTCGTTATAGGAAAAAAATCCGCTTCAACGAACCAGAATTAAGTATAAATTTGCTTCTAATAAAGTAGCTGCGTTAACAAAGGATGAAGAAAAACAGTATCTTTGTAAAAAGAGCCTTTCTCAAGAAAATATTGAACCATATTGGTCCATGATCTGTAATGGAAAAGATTTCAACCTGAATGCACCATGGCTAAAATAAAGTGAAGAAGGAATACTGTACCAACGTTAGCAAAAACAAGCATACAATCAACTTTGAAACTTTCACCAAAGGTGTGGGAAAGCTGCATACCAAAGGTGTGGGAAGTACTAGGAATGGACTTAATAGCTGGATCATAGTATAAGATTTTGATGCTCGACAGAATGTCCCTGTTGGGTATATTAAAAAGAACTATGGAAGGCTAAATTGATATATTAAACTGGTTTGTCATGGAATAGACAAATCTTGAAGCCAAGAAAGAAAACATTGAATTGAAAGAAAACGACAGGATCGTTGTTCGCCTCCTCTTTACCGCTTTTCCTTGTTTCAATCGTTTAGTCGAACAAATCGACTCCAGAACTTATTCTTTGTAAGCCTAGTACTTATATTATCGGTTTTTTTTGCCGGACCGCTAAGTTACGGGGTTGTAAACACACCAACATCGGTTGTCAAGCTATGGTCGGAGGGACAAATACATACTCACACACACACACACACACACATATATACGACGGGCTTCTTTCAGTTTCCGTCTACCGAATCCACTCTCAAGGTTTTGGTCGGCCTTAAGCTATAGTAGAAGACACCTGCCCAAGGTGCCACGCAGTGGGACTGAACCCGGATCCTTGTAGCTGGGAAGCAAGCGTCTTGCCACACAGCCACTCCTGCGCCAATTGCTTTATTGTGCATTATTCATAAACTTAATGTAAGATCTCTCAACAAATTCTTCCAAGATAGTGTGCCGAACGCTGTCAGAAGTGAGAAAGCGCTATAGAAACCTTGTAACAAATAAACCAGCTTAACTACGAAGAGATATTCGATTCTATTTCTCACTCGTGATTGCTGCAGGCATTGTATTTGAGGGAAACGTCTACTGCCCAAGTTGTTACCATTGAAAGGTTCGCAAAGATCGAGTCAAAAATCCTCATACTTGTTATTGAAAGCAAAGCAATTGTTTCCGATGTTATTAATATTTCAAGGCAATATTCGAAGGATACAAGACGGTGAGTTGGCAGAATCGTTAATACGCCGGACGAAATGCCGCTTAGCTTTTTGTCCGTCTTTACGTTGTGAGTTCAAATGCTACCGGAGTCGACTTTGCCTTTCATCCTGTCGATGTCGATAAAATAATACCCGTTGAGTTTTGAGGTCGACTTGTCCACGACAGAAATTTCTGGCCTTGTGCCAAAATTTGAAACCAATATTCGAACCATACTGTATATGCTTTTGTTTATTTGGCACCAAATCTTCCTGTTTATTGTGGCTCTAGATGCACTGTCATTTCTTTTACAAATATTCGAAGTTGTATGTTAGGATCTACGATAGCGAGAAACACCAATATACCTCATAATTTATTTGTGGGTGTTCTAAAGAACTTTTCAAGAAATTCAATGCTGAGGAACAGCTGGATTTCGTAACAGCATTTTCAGTTGGTTTAAGGATGGAATTTGCCTAAAGCTGTGTTTATATTTGTTATTTGAATGCAAGAAATCTGTTTCCCAAACCAAAAATTCTTCACATCAACGTTGCCTCTTTCTCCCTTTTTCTACATAGAGAGTGCTACAGATACCTAAGTAGTGATGAAAAACATATATCAAAGAATGTGGCGAACAAAGACACAATGACCAAAGAATATTATATTAGACTCTAAAAATATATGGCAGACGGAGCTTTCTGGAAATGTATCTGCGGTAGCGGTACTTATACAAACATTTGGATATTTGACTGATGTATAGAGAAAATCCGCGCCGTATATATTAAAACCTGTAAAATTCTACGGGCAGGTTTGCTTCAGAAGGAAAAATTACGGAAGAAGTTTAAGATTCTAGTTCAGACAGCTTGTAAGCGACGTGTAGTATCACACAGAATGAGGCATAACTAGGAGATACGAGAGGGTAGTCCGCCCCGGATGATGTTTTTGTGTGTGTGTGTGTCGGAGGGGGGGCATTTTATAACCCTGTGTAAGTTTCGAAGCCAA
This sequence comes from Octopus bimaculoides, assembly GCF_046866305.1. Taxonomy (NCBI): domain Eukaryota; kingdom Metazoa; phylum Mollusca; class Cephalopoda; order Octopoda; family Octopodidae; genus Octopus; species Octopus bimaculoides. The sequence goes on from NC_142936.1 coordinate 9,286,670, forward strand.
GATGGTGTACCGCGCAAACTCAAGGGCTTCCCCTGGTGTCATACACTCTAGCTAAGCCACTGCACTTAAATAACACCTGTTAAATGGCAGCGTAAATAAATGCATGAGCCAAGTCCTCCGAAGTGAAGAGAAAACATCCGTCTAGCTCAGTTGTGAACCACCCCCTCAAGAAAATCTAATTTCCTGAATTCCTTCGACCCCAGAACTATTGGACTATCGAGTAAAGACTCGAAAGAAAAGCATCCCGCTTAATATCCTTTTTTCTACTCTATGAAGAAAGCCCGAAATTTTTTTGGGGGTGGTGGGGGGGATTAAGTTAATTAGATCTACTCCAGTACGCAACTGGCACTTAATTTATCGACCCCGAAAGGATGAAAGGCAAAGTTTACCTCAGCGGAATTTGAACTCAGAACGTAAGGACGGATGAAATACCGCTAAGCATTTCATCCGGCATGCTAACGTTTCTGCCAGCTCGCCGCCTTCATCCCGCGTAGACATTAACAGGAATTAACTGAATTCGCGAGTATAACGTTCCCTTCAATACATTTTGTAGCTTAAGCTTTTGCAATCGAAGAGTAGAAGAGAACAATGGAATACCCAATAAATAAAAGAGACAGCGAAATCAGGTTGCTGAATATGTCAATCATATCACATTTCAGTGGAAAATATAGCATATATGATCAGATGCTGGCCCCCAAAATGTCATTCAGGTGCCACCTTCTAATGAGAGCTAATTTGTTATTGAAACAACAGTTAATGTCATTCGTAGGAAAGAATGTCCTGATGAAAAAAAGGATAACACATACTTCTGTTGTTAAATGCATGCATACGAAGACAAGAAATATTGACAGAATATTCGTATCAAAACTTCCGCCGTGTACAAACATGACAGGTCCTGCAGAATTGTTTGAAACAGAAAAAAAGAATCAAATACAATCATAAAGGTCAGATATTCTCTAGATGTAACATAACCGAGGCTTGACAGTCCTGGAATATAAAAATAAATTAATATTGTTCTACAGTTTATGAATTGAGATCTTTAATGTATGACTGGTCCTATTAATTTTGGCATTAAGATAATCAATTCTATATGCATAAACATACATACACACATAAATGTGCGTGTGCGCGCGCGCGTGTGTGTGTGTGTGTGTAAGAGCCCTGAAGCTCGTCTGTCTTGAAGCAACATCACTATTTCTCACAGATATTTATCAAATGTCCTGGCAGATTCAGATACTATCCAGAATACTGCTGAAAGAAAGAAACAAAATCCCGGATCTGAAGTCCCCTTGCGGCTATAACATGGATTAGGCGAGAAAGGAGATGTAGAGAAAGTGACAGGTGTAATGAAGTAATAGCTAGATAGGAATGTCGGAGCGAAGCACGGAAATGTCTGTCACATCAAATACTGTTTTCCTTTCTCATTCACACGTTTTTAATCTCGCATACACAGACAAGCATGCTCTCACATACACACACACAAACTCACAGAGAGAGAGAAAGAGAGAGAGAGAGAGAGAGAGAGAGAGAGAGAGAGAGAGAGAGAGAGAGAGAGAGAGAGAGAGAGAGAGAGAGAGAATATCTATCGTTATTAAAATTCAAAATTTACAAGGCAAATGTTCGAAAATGTGCGCTTTCAAATACGATGGAAAATAGAAAATAATTTATTCTTTCATAGTTTAGTATTTAAATTTATTTGTAATTTTAAATTATTCAGGTTTTATACTTTAAAACTCGGACTGTTAATTTTTATAATGTTTGAATATATTTCAAGTATTTAAGAAGTATAAACGAACTTAAACGTGAAACAATGAAAGAGTAAACGTTTATTCAATTTTTCGTACATCAAACCGCGTATCATCTCTTCGTAAAATAAATATTTTTAGGAAAGAAAAAGGTCAATAAATACATGCCACTACATTTTTAATCAACCAAATATGAACCATTTTGTTGCACAATGCGTCTCCATCTTTCCTTTAACTTAAAAATACCCTCTTCCCAGAATTGAGGTGGTTTCATGGCAAATAAGTCGAAAGGTAAGCTACTATAAATCGGCACGAACTTTCCGAACAACCCAATACTATCTATATATTTTGTACGAAATATAATTGTTTTCCGGGTATTGTTACAAATACTGATAGAGTATTTTAAGAAAACATGATTTGACATTCAATATATACAGATGTTCCTAAGGTAGCGAGCTGGTCGAATCGATAGCATTTCTTTCGGCTCTTTGCATTCTCAATTCATACCCCGCCGTGGTCAACTTCTCCTTTCGTTCCTTCGGAATCGACAAAATAAAATGTTAGTCTATACTTGGGTTGATATAATCGACTTTTCCTCTCCCCTCAAAATTGATGACCTACTCATAAACACGAAACTACGAACTGGAAAACCATAGAACGTACATAAAATAAACCGATATAATACATATTTTTTAAAAAAGCAATCAATGTAAACATGAAACTGTTAAATGATACGACATTTTCTCGTCGGTTCACAATACATTTAAAACAAGGAGCTTTCGCAATTTATAATACAATACATGAACTAAACTAAAAAGAAATGCATTAACTGTCAACACAACAATGTTATACAGAATTTCACAATAAATGGGAATCTAAATGGAAGCTTTACTAATAACAACAGACAAACTAAAATTCAACACACAAAGGTATCATATGCATAATCAGGACATAACTGTTGCATAAGTTTGAAATCCAGCATTAACAATTTTATCAATTATAACAATATTCCCATTACCCTTTGCGACCTAATGTAAAGCGCTCGAACAACGTGCCATTATTACCATAATTTCATTGTGATAGTCTTGAAACGTTAATGGACTAATTGATTTAGAGACGCTTTTGTTTCCAAATTAAACATAAAGGATTAATGAAGAAATGTGATAAAATTTCCAATAAAAAAAATCAAATACTAACGCAGTCGTGTCTTTTAAACAACACACACATGTGTGTGTGAAGGGGTGTGTGTGAGTGCGTGTGTGTGAGTGCGTGTGTGTGTGAGTGCGTGTGTGTGTGAGTGCGTGTGTGTGTGAGTGCGTGTGTGTGTGTGTGAGAGTGTGTGTGTGAGCATGTGTGTGAGTGGGAGTACGTGTGTATGAGTGCGTGTGTGTGAGAGAGTGTGTGTGGGTGCGTGCGTGTATGAGAATGTGTGAGTGTGTGTGTGTGTGTGTGTGAGTGGCTGTGGGTGGGGGTGTTAGTATGTGTCATATACTCACACGCACACATATATACATAGAAACCGGTATGGC